>NC_142682.1:20669378-20819378 GCF_964200805.1 Pocillopora damicornis
AATATAGCAGAGAAAAATATCTAATCTACTTTCTACAATCTTACACATTTCATAGTTCTGTATGGATAAAACCTAAAAACAACGATTCTAAGAAATTGCAAAAAAAGTTTGAAAACTTCTGAAGTTAGCATGTGTCTGGTATAAATCACAGGACTGACCTTTATAATGAACCAAAGATTCGGTATCACTATGCACATAAAGCAATTTTGAACCCTAACAATCTCAGGTTTATAAAAATTCTGCGCAGACCGAAAATTCAGTGACATAATTTAACATTTTAATCACGCCAAGATATTAAAGAATGACCAGATTGTCAGAAAAACTTGACATGAGCATTTCGTAACACCTCACATAAATTTGATCAATCCTAATAGACGGAAGTTATAAAGTCGTTAACAAAAGCAAGATTTATACGAGAAAGTTTTCAAGTAAACGGCATCTTACAGGGCTGGTTAAGGACTTCCTTATAACGAGCACGAAATAACACTAAGAGACAAAAGCTATTCCATACAGCGATTGGAAATGTATTTACAAGCGCTAACAATATGTGTCTTTTCCATCTTCTTCGCCAAACAGCCATCACAGCCACATTCTGATAACGAGTCTCAATCGCCAGAGACACACTGGTGAAAAACCACTCAATTACCAGTTGAACTGAAGTGTGAACTGCGAAGGTCTTGAGCAACCAAATTATAGAGTTGTTTCCAACGAATACAAAATCATGCAAGTATCTTAGTCCGTTTACATACACCACAGCAACAGATTCAGACAACATACTCAAGATGATGATATCAGCCATGAGTCGTTCGCGACGAGGTGTGCGGAAACTCCCCCAAGGGGCCAATTTCCTTCTCCACAACACATGGAGAACATGATCAACCAACGCCATGATGCTTCGTTCAATGACTTCTGCAGCTCCGTGAATAACTCCAAGAATGGCGATAGTCTGGAGATGGTCAAGATCTGCTTGTAAAACTCGAAAGATAATCGCTGTGCCGAAGTAGAGAGGCGCCAATAACACATAAGAGTATCCTGGATGAGTAATGTTCCATAATCGTTGAACACAGATTCTTGATATTACCTTTACAGCGACCCCCAAAAGAGGTGAAAATAATGCAATTATCAGCCTGCCTGTGTTTTCTTGTTTGAGATACGCTCTATAAAGAATATCCGAAATAAACATTCCATAAATAAGGGGCAAGCAAAATGGTACTATCATTTTACACAATAAACCTGCCAGTCTTGGACGCGGGCAGAACTGTCTCCCGACAATATATAATTGCAAACATATACTGGTGATGAGAAAAGTGTATATTGGAATCTGCAATTCAGTGGCTGACGCATAATAAGGCTTTCCAATAACTTGAAGAGAAAAGCGATAACTTATGTCCAAACAATACGCTGCAAAGCTTACCAGAATCAGCTTTTTCTTTATTCCTTTGAGCTGATACGGACGAAAAAGAAACAGGACAGTAACAAAGATCCAGAAGTAATAGAAACTAACGGATATCGCATCAGAAATCGTTTTGATCCACTGCACACGAATTGGAATTGACGAGATGTTGTAATCCTGACATTGAAGAATTGTTTTATAACTAACATAGGAGATCTGCAGGTAAACCATGGCAATTAACACAGCTGCAAGAAACGAAATCAACGCTCCACAGCACATCGATTTACAAACTGTCTGTGAAAAGGATGGACGAAGACGTTTCCAAGTCATTTCTTCCTCCTTAACGTTCTGATCTACCCTTGTCTCCCCACTGTCTTCTGGTAAGAACGCGTTTATAACCTGGACATTAATGTTATGTGCGAAAAAGTTCGAGTTTGTGGCCTCTCTGTCGCTGTACTCTTGGTATATCAGTTCATCAACAGGCTCTTTAAACCATTCTCTACCTGTGCTTAGCAGTGGATCGTAGCCAAAAGACTCTGTCGTGAATTCAGGTTCTTCTGGGTTGTAGTGTTCTGTTACGCTGCGTGTGAGGCGATATACGATCTGACCAAAAACCTCTATCAGGGTACTGGTTGCCATCCTACCTTTGTATGAACAATATCTTCCACAGCAATATCGGCGGTGCTAAACTCGGATCGGAGGAAGTTCTTCAAGGTTATAGGAACCTGATCCACTGCACGCGTAATGAAACAGACTTGACCAAACACCTCTATAAGTGTACTGCTTACTATTTCATCTTCGTATGAACATCTTCCAAAGCGATACGGTGTTGTAATCACAATTCGAACAGATTACCGAGAGATAATGGTCTTACCAAAACTGTACGGGATTTTCCCTGCGCAGTGAAGTAGATTAGTACCCGAAAACAGAAGCTGTCGAATTGTATTCATTGCCTGCACAGGGGGGAGCCCACAAAAAACAAAGCCTGTTCCAGACAGTCAGTGTTGGGGAATGATGATGAAAAGGGGGGGGGGGGGGGGGGGTTGGAGAGCGGGCGAGCGGAAGAAAAACTGAAAAAACCGGGAGAAACTAAGAGGGACGGACGGCCGACTCCACTCGCTCAGCTATTCGTTCGTCTCCACTGACCGAATGCCTAACACAGGTGGAAGGGAAAACAAGATCAAGCACTGCAACCATATTTTCGTCTTTTCTTTTAATTACCCTTAAAATGCAAGCTGAATATCTACCTCATGTGACGTTCGGTAACTCATCACAACAGGAGTATTTTTCGACAACACACAATTCATTACAACAGAAGTATTTCTCCACACGCACAACCCAAACCTCTCAAAGGGCTAGTGCCAGAAATGTAAATTAATTTCCCCGTTAACCATTTTGTAATTATTGTTAAAGAGAGTTCGAATCAGTTTGAATTTCAATATATTAAGGCCAATTTAAACAGCAAAATTTCACCAAGATCCCCTCCCATCCCACTTCAAATGTAATTTGTCTGAAGCGGGGAGGGGAAGTGTGAAGACATCGACAGAAAAAGTGTAAGAGAGAGAAAGCTCCTTTCCTATATTCTCCATAGAAACTACTTACAGGGAGTTAGGCCGTAATACTCAAAGTGATCTAATATTAAAAGTTCATTCCTATGGAATTTTAAATTCGTTTTACTTCGCTGAGAAGCACCTTGATTTTGGCACCATAATGCGCCGCCGCATTTTCATCGTGTTAATTCTTCGCAATAAAAGCGTAAAGGCACTGTCCGCTGTATTTCATGACGTCTTGACTGGTCAGGGCTGTCAACAAAAATCATTGAAAAATACGAGAAAATTAGAGCTCTGAATGAACCACTTTCGATATATCGTGTCAGTGTGAACCTGTAAGGTCAAGATGGCAGATCGCCAGTAAGACAAGATCAGACGAAAGCCGCAATTTACCGAAAACCTTTTTCACCCAAGTACCACTATGAGTTAGCACTTAATATTTTCACTGCTTCATGCGACTTTCCCAATTTGAATTCTTCTCTGAAACCCTCAATACTGTAAATAATAGTAAGAAGAGTTTCGAGTTGTTAAATTTCATTTTTGCCACCGCGCTACACATTTCATCTATTGTCGAGGGATAGGAACAAATTCTCTAAAAGTTTTCATTCTTCTCTACGATAAAACTTTTACGTTTCAGTTTAAAACTTGAGTTACTCACGTGAATCACGGCTGGCCGATGCCGACAGTGTAAGTTTTCTTCCTCTAAGACCGAAAACCGCCGCAACCTAAAACCGCAAGAATCAAAAACATCAAATAACACAATCATCTCACGTTCAGACGAACCTTGCTGCTGAAATGCTTTATATGCATAACTGCGATGACAAACTTGTTTCTAAAAAAGAGAAAATCAACAGTAACATATTATCAACAGTTGCTCCAACGAACCGCTAATTTGCTCACACAAAGAAAACTGAGCAACGTTCATGAAACTTAAAAGAAAGCTGAAACGTAAATCCAAAGCCTCAGCACCATATGAACGCTTATTCTTCTCGAATAAAGCGAAATACACAACGAAAGCAAACTGGTATCTACTCAAGTAACAACACCGGCGCTTTACGAGTATTAAATTTTTAGTAACCTCGCGTGTGAGTTGGTCCAAGTTCAACAGGTACTGTCCTTGTGGGTTCTCTAGCAGCACTGTGGCTTGATTTCCCTTGGCACCTTGGGCCGGTTCAACTCCACATAATTTGACATTAACAAATCGGCAAACTGGGGACGGTTGTTTCTCAGATGGGATGGGAGATTTATCTGTTAACTCTACGGCGCCACTAGAACCACATACACCATTTGTCTGCGAGGAAGAATAACCAACATAAGTGACAAACAGATATACAGACAAAGACAGCAATACAGAAAAAACAGATAAAGAGACAAACCGGGAAATGGAGACGGTTGGGCAGGCAGACAGACAGAGAGACAGATAGTGTACTTCAAAGACACTTAAAGACCTTTCTTGTCTGCTCTAGTCCATTGCAAGCGAGATCTTGAAACTGCACCCAATGCATACAAACAACCATTGTACCATGGGAAAGTAAGGATTTCTATCTTACTAACATCAAAACCATTTTTTTTCCATTAAAGGCACATCTAATAACTTTCGTTCTCAATTTGTTTCCGCATCGTCAATTTCTTGGCGGATAAGAAATTTTATGGCGGATAAGAAATTTCATACTTCAGACACTTCCTTGACTAACGTTAACATCTCATCAGCTCAAATCAGAAGTTCATCAAAGAAAAAACATTAAAAACCTGAAGAAAATGAAAAAGAGAAGGATCCTTCGGTATTTATGTATCAGAAAAGGAATATGCTGATTCGTTTTTAATTATCCTTGGTTTGGTTTCTCCAAGATTCTTTCATCCTATCAAAGGAACTTGAAGTTCAAATAACAGGTTGTGTAGTGGAGAAAAAAAAAGAAAGTATAATTTTACATCACACAACCCAGAGTTTAGTTCCGTTTCATTAGTTTGAAAATTCCCTTGCGTGAATTTGCCTTTCAATTGAAGCTCCCAAGATTCAGCTGTTGTCATTTCGATACTTCTAAGTAAAGAAAAGGTTGCGTTTCCTGGAGTGCTTCTTAGCAGCACATTAGCATCTGTACAGCGCGCTCAGCACTCAACCGCCTCGATAAGCCCATTGTCTTTGTGAATCTCTGTATCCATCAGAAGTATATTATAGGATAAATTAGAATTATCATCTGAATTGATAACGTAATTAACTCTCTCGAAACGTCAGCTTTACTGTGACCAATTTGCGCTATCAACTCAGTTGGTAATACTAAATTACCCTGATATACTCTCCCACCGACGCAGCACCAGTTTCTATAGAAAGTCACCCTGTTATTCAGAAGTATATTATGTTTTGTTTTAAAAACGATTTAAAAAATCGACGATTTACTGATTTATTGGTTTTGAAAATACACTAACTAATAACATAAAAAATCTTCTCGATGTTAATGGCCACCAGAATTTTAACCATGAGAGAATTCCCTTTATTGGTCCTACTACTTTACACACTCACACATGCATTTTGATCATTTAATCCTTATGAGCTATCGACTGAGCGACTAAAAAACTTAATTAGTAAAGTTCACTTTACTGATTCATTTCAGTTTCGTTCGTGTGAGTGTAATATCTTCCTTCTCTTCAATGTTGCTCTTGTTATATGAGAAGAATTAGCGACAGTCCTTTTTGGTCCCACTAAAGAAGTGTGTAACAAGGCGATCATTAACAATTTCTGTAAATTTTTTCTAGTCGGCACTTAAGAAAATGGCATTTTACAAGGCTGTTTAAACCCTATGTTTGAGTAAGACGCGCGCAAAATAATTAACATACAGACACTATTCCATACAGCAAGTGGTACTGTATTTACAAGCGCTGCCAAAATGTGTCTTTTCCATCTCCTTCGCCAAACAGCCATGACAGCCATATTCTGATAACGAGTCTCGATCGCCAGAGACACACTGGTAAAAAACCATTCAATTACCAGTTGAACTGAAGTGTGAACTGCGAATGTCTTGAGCAAGTTTATGATAGAGTCATTTTCTGTGTAGACATATTGATACAAGCAAAACAACCCGTTAACAGATATTACAGCAGTAGATTCATACAACATGCTTATAATGGCGATATCAGCCATAAGTCTTTCGCGGCGAGGAGCACGGAAACTTCCCCAGGGGGCCAATTTTCTTTTCCAAAGCACGGTACAAGTGTGATCAACAACAACCATAACACTACGTTCCACAACCTCAGCAACACCGTGAATGACTCCAAGTAAGGCGATGTATGGAAGATCGTCCAGATCTGCTTGCAAAGCTCTCAAGACAACCGCTGTGCCGTAATACAGAGGCACCAATAACACATAAGAGTATCCCGGATGAGTGATGTTCCTTAATCGCTGAACACAAAGTCGTGACACAATTTTCAAAACCACCGCAACAACAGGGGCAAAGAGAGCAATTAGAAGCTTTCCTTCGATGGGTTTTGTTATGTATATTCCATAAATAACATCAGAAAGGAAAATACCGAAAACAACAGGTAAACAAAATGGCAATAACATTTTACACATCAGAACAAGAAGCATTTTTATAGGTCGTGCACGAAATTGTTTTCCCAAAACATAAAGCTGTAAGCAAACGCTTAGAAAGAAAAACGAATAAAGTGGAGTTTGGTAGACTTTTGGTGCCAAATAATACCACACTCCCACCTTAACCAATACAAGGCGATAACTCGCGTCCAAACAGTATGAGACAAACAAAATCAAGAACAATGTTTTCCTCACTCCTTTCAACTGAAATGGACGGAAAAGGAATAACGCGATACCAAAGAACCAGAAGTAATAGAAAAAAGACGAAATCGCATCAGAAATAGTTTTCATCCATTGTACACGGATCGGAATCAGTTCTTTTGGGTAGTTTTGACAGTGGAGAATAGTTTTGTAACATACAAAAGAGATCAACAGGTAAAATAAGGCGATGAAAACAGCCGAAAGAAAAGAAATCAAAGCTCCAATATACATCGATTTACAAACTGTCTGTACAAAGGATGGTCGAAGACGTTTCCGAGCCATTTCTTCATCTTTACCGTTCTGTTCCCTTGTCTCCTCACTGTCTTCTGGTAAGAAAGCGTTTCTAACCTGGACATTAATGTTGTTATATGCGAAAAAGCTCGAGTTTGTGGCTTCTCTGTCGCTGTACTCTTGGTATATCAGTTCATCAACAGGTTCATAATTCCATTCTCTACCTGTGCTTAGCAGTGGGTCGTAGCCAAAAGACTCTGTCGTGAATTGAGGCTCTTCTGGGTTGTAGTGTTCTGTTACGTTGCGCGTGAGGCGATATACGATCTGACCAAAAACCTCTATCAATGTATTGGAGCTCATTTCACCCTTGCCAGACCAACCTCTTCTTGCATCAAGCGACAACTGTGTGAAACAATCTGTAAAACGGTTTTAGTTCTGCTACTTTCACAGTGATAAAGGAAGTAACGGACATTCCCTATATCAACTGGAGCTGAACACTGACTTAGTCTAAACTTTCATTTTCCTTCATCACAAAAATAAGAAATAAAATTAGCCAAAAACTTAAAATTTCGAAATCATCCAAATTAAAAAAAAATACTCCGCTCGTAACATTTTGGGCAATTGCTGTATCTAATAAAAGATTCTCTCCAATGAGACAGCGCCGTCACACATTTTTTACATTGATAGCTCATTCAGTTGAGGTTTTAAAAGTGACCTTGTGACTTGAGGTTATTCCTATCTTTCACTAACACCACGACGTTACTGTAGTCCGGACTAAGTCTGTTTCTTTGTCACCCAAATTGCATGTCACATGAAATCACAAAAAACAAACCTGACTCTCCTGTGCTGTGAAGACCGAGAATGGTTTTCCTGGTGCACAGTCCTCCTGAACTCTTTTGTCAGCTTCACTTGATGGCTTGATTTCCACACTAACCAGCTAAAATCAAACTCAAGACTTAGCTCCAAAGCTTCACCACATGTTAATTACAAGCTTTCAACTAAATAAGGGTAATCAAGAGCGTGGCTGGAGAGGGGGGAAGTTGATGATTTATCATAAAATATCATGGATTGCCTTGAAATTCCAATATAAAGTTAAGGACACACCCCCTCCCCTCCCCTCTTGTACCCATGGGAAAACTGTTGATGATCATGATTCGACTGAATTTAGCACAAAAAAAAAAGAAAAATGTAACTTAACTACAAGGAAAGTTTTGCAACGATATTTTACACACCAAATTAAATCTTACTTCGAGAGCTTTTGAAAGAAATGCGTTGTTCTCCTCAAGAACTTGTCTTTCATCAAACGGTAGAGTTGTCTCCAAGGCCGACGGACCGTCACGTTCTACACATTCCTGTCACACAATAATGACACGTGATTAATCTTGTAATGAAAACTCAAAGGAAGATAAACGACATGGAAATAGTAACGAAGTTAAGAGATCGTTCTGAGTAGCTGCGAGTAAGTATAGGGGTTAATAGAAAAGAGAGGTGCCAAATTAAAAAAAAGGAGAATGTGCAGTGTAAGATTCGAGTTCTTTTTAATATAATGAAACAGTTAACAATTGTTTATTTTTATTTTTATTTTATTTTTTCCTGAACTGCTTCAGATAGCAGACGAGGTTAGTAATGAACTATGTAGAATGCAGAAGTCAAGATTTACTTCAAGTACCTTGACATGTTGTACAAATGGCATCAGCTTCTTCATGGCGCTCTTGATTTCCGGTAGTTCTTTCATCCGAGTCATAATATCCCTGTTATCCGGGAAGTTCCCCCCCAGCTTGACGTACATTTCCTTCAGTGTGGTAAGGGTGACATGCTGCCAAGGTGGATAAGAGCTGGCCACGTAGATTATACCATGAGTGGGTTTCTTGGGTGGAGCTGCATCTTTCTGTTAAAAATAAAACCATGCGGAAGTTCTAATATGGTCTACGTGTAACGAGCATAACATTTTTGCACCTCTCATTGTGCAGTCTATGTTAGGATTACACTTCACCAAAAACACAAGTTAACATGGAAAAATTTGGGTTTTTATACATGTTCACTAATCCACGCGAGTACAAGTTTGGACGAAATAAATTGGATTATTTTTCACATGGAGTTCTTAAAAAACCTGATCAACATTTTAGATTTACTATTTACAGTCTTCTTTGACGGAAAAGCTTACACGTTGTAAGAAGGGTTTTGTTTACGAAAATTGGGAATAAGTTCACCATCAGCTGTAGGTGGTACATTTCAGTTTCGCTTCAGTTGTCGTCTTTCAGAATCTTTGTCTAATATGCGATTCAAAGTGCATATGAGGAGATCGATCTGGGTGACTAGTTTTTTAAGCCCTAGCAGTTTTTAGATGTAAACTATGTTAGTCTATCGAGTCATTGTGATTGACAGTTACTGTTCCACTCTATAAGAAGTTACATGTTCCTGACAGGCACTAATAGATGACACTCCTTTCCGGCTTTGCGCTGGGTCGACTTTGAGCACGTTTTCAGCATAGATTTTCCTTGTTAAGAAAATGGGATGAAAATTGTTCTCGTAACCCTGTTATTTCCACTAACGAACTAACTCTGTGCCTGTAACAATATGCTACGTGTAAATTTCAGTGGTCCAATAATTTAACCTAAACGTGAAGGGTGGACTGTCAGAAAAATTTCACGTTATTTGAATATTACTCCCCATTTATATTTTGGAGACTAATAAGAGAGCGCAAAGTCCAATTCCTTCTAAAATTCAAATGAAAACTGCCCTGTGCAGTTTGTCTCGGGGGAGGGGGGAGGGGGGAAAGAGGCGGCGAAGGAAAGGGGTGTTTGTCATGCACATACACAAGAAAGTATTAAAGGATAGCACCTTTTTTCCCTTTGGGTTCATCATGGTTTTAATTCTCAAACGGAACTCGTGAGTGCGATCAGCTAAGTAGTCCGCTGACTTCAGCAACGGCATATCCACCTTTCCAACTGCCGGCCATGATGCATCCATAATACTACCGGTCTGCCAATAAAAGAATAAGAAACCGAGCTCAGTTTTGAAATTTGTCACAATTGTTCATCATCACCGAATATTATATATCAAACATTATTAAATAATTCCTCGCGTAAGAAAACAAACAAGTTTATCGGTGCGTTGTTTTAGCCTGATAGGTCTGTCGTTTTGTAAGAGTGCCAAACACGAAGGTACACACGAGGCCACACGCCAGGCTATACCCAAGAACCCTGAATCGCTTTTTCGTCTGGTTAAACAAAAAATCAGGTCTAAAATGCACTATAACAATTGATCTAACTATTTTAACCTCTATAAGGGGATTATAGCTTTCCAACAGTAGCATATAATCTTATATGCTTCTGCCCTCACACGGAAAAGAAATCATAGCTTGACTTTATAGGAATAAAAAATATAAATGGAGCGAAGTACTTTCTCTGATTTTTTTCCATAGCGCACCTTGCCGATGAGTTCCCAGAGATGCTCGGCAAGATGTGGGCAGATGGGACACAGCAACAGGGTTTGAACCTAACAACACAAACAGATAAAGAAATCAGGTTACAGCCGTGAGAAGCCTAGAAAAGTGCAGCTTTTCTGACGCAGTCCCTATTGAAAGCAGTTTTCAGGAGGTTACCTTGCTTATGTTATCACTACACTCAGAGTAACTTACCTGGGAAAAGGAAAATCACATATACCTTGAAAATTTCTTGTTGAATGTTTGGTGGGAAACGGATACAGTATGCATATAACCGAAATAGGATCTTCAAGAAACTGCTGGGGCTTAAAATACTGGAACCCAGATCTCCCCAAGGGGATCTTCAGAGAACGGCAATGATAAAAAAAACGACAAGAACACACCTAACGAGAAACTATGTCTCACAGTTTCATTCAACACCAATCAACTTGGAACTACGTTAAAAAACAACCTTCGCACAGCACATTACCTCGATGAACCGAAACACAAGGTCTTTATGCATGCCCATCAGACAGCCCTCCCGGTATCGGTCCCTTGCTGCCTGCAGTTCATAGAAGCCCGTTTTGAGTGCCTCTCTGTACATCATGTTCTTATAGTTTGTATCAGAATCTTCTATAGCTTTGTTGATGGAGCTACAATTTAAGTTATCAGTTGCCTCTCATTAGTAGAGCTTCTAAACACGTCAAAAGTCGCAAGCCGGATCAATAAAAACGATATTTACACGAATTATCACCAAAGTTACCTTTCAAACACTCGATCATCGTAACATGTTGCAGGCCCCTTGCGCAGAGAATCTTTGCTGGCAAGCATCTCCTGTGTTTAAAGAGTACGTCGGGATTTAACACTCGAAATAGCGAGGAGATATATTTAAGCGACTGGATGTCTTGTGCTGGACTTCAGACTATTTTCAGATTACTTCTGAAAATAGCCAATGTTGTGCCAATTCACTAAAAGGTCCTAAAAGGATTAGGTCTTTAGAGGGGATGGAATTTGCTATCTGATTCTTTATTGTAAAATATGGCTGACTGCTTACTCAGAACTTCCTCAATGTTTACACACAACAACGTAACAGAGCATTAGAGCCTGGTAAAGAATCTACTCTGATACATTTTTTAACTCCATCCACGGTGAGGAATTATTTGTCCTGACCTTTGTCCACTCGAGGAAAGTGAACAGACGTAAGATTCCTGCATCAGCCATCAACTCTACAAAGTTTGCATCTTCCATTGTGTCTCCAGCATCAGCCAGGGCCAGGCGCATGCCTAAAACGGGAAAAATGTCGGGGGAACGGAAGTTGGCTTAAAGGATGGACGAGAGAAGGTGGCAAGAGACTGGACGACAAATGACATAAAAAGAGGGAAGACAGGGGAGGGTGAAACTAACCATCAGCGGAAAACTTTTCAACAGCTTGTTTCAGAGTAAGAAAGTTTCCAGTCGATTTCGACATCTAGAAATCAAAATCATACAAATGAGATATCACCCGTCGACATCTATTTTAACATAAAACTGACGACAACTTACACAGCTGAATGATACACATTCACGATGCTGTAAAATAATCCAAACATTTAGAGATAATTAAACAATCCTTTACACAATACCTTCTCAGAGTTGAGTAACAAGTGTCCATTGGCCCTCACGCTTCGAGGCCACCTTTGAAAAATTAAACATAAAAAAAGAAACATTTAGTAAATTCTAAGCGGGTAGTTTTGAACATTCCTGCCTACCTGGCGTCGCTTGATGCCTTGTTTAACTCATTTTCCTTTCATATCATACCATATCATGGGCTTCAGACTAAAGCCAAAATTTGCCAAAATTTTAAAGGTTGTGCCTTGGTACTGTCGTCCTGATGGGAATCAGTAATAGATAAAAGCAAAAAAAGTTCCAAGACGCGATCTCATTGATTGATGAATTTTTCAGACTTCTTTTATGCAATGACCTTATTTGCACTTAAACTGTGATTATAATTGGTCAGTTCTTACTGAAGAATGCGATTCTGTTTCATCGAAGAAAATGTCCACCAACTTTTTCAGATGAGCTTATTGTTTATTAACTAAAACAGTACAACACAGAAAATCTCATCTTTCTGAATATGCTCACTTGTCTTTCTCGTTTGGCCACACAGCGCAGTGATTGTACAGGAAGAATGTCAAGTGATTTGGCACCAGATCTTTCCCAGACACACGTAAGTCTACTGGGTACCAGTACTGGAATTCTTGACGAAGTTTTCTGAG
This sequence comes from Pocillopora damicornis, assembly GCF_964200805.1. NCBI lineage: Eukaryota > Metazoa > Cnidaria > Anthozoa > Scleractinia > Pocilloporidae > Pocillopora > Pocillopora damicornis. The sequence goes on from NC_142682.1 coordinate 20,682,016, forward strand.
GAAAAAAATTTAAAAGTGATTTAGGTCTCGCTGGCTCCTGAAGAATAACGTTGATAAAGACAACTGCTTGTAAAATCTTCGTTCAGAAGACTGACTGAAACGATGCCGGTTGCATTAGGTACAAATAATTAATATCAGCGGCTAAGTTTAATCAGCCACCTCGAACACTTGGAGGTTTTTGAGGATTAACCCACGCTTCTAACAGAAAAAATGATTTACAAGCAGAGCTTTTTATCGAAAGAAACTAAAATACATCAAATTATCACATATATATATATATATATATATATATATATATATATATATAAATAAATAAATAAAAACAATCAATTACTGAAAGCCTGATAATCCGATCGTCTTTTCATTAGGGCAGATTTAAAAGACTGCAGTAAAGATAATATTTTCTTAAAATTCACAGGTAAAGCAGTCCAATATTAAACAGAGGGGCACGTAGGACCGACAAGCGAGAACAAAATTTTGATAGAATTTAAACAAAGTTCGTGACATTGGTGTCCAAGAGCAAACATGCTTACAAAAGCGAAAACTATTTGACACTTTTCACTTGACAACGACAACACCATAAAACTGTAACTAGACCTAACGGGGGAAGGTTTCCGAAGAAACTGTGGTACTGCGTTGGTAAGGGTCAGAAAACAAGGGTGAATTCGTCTAATTCGATCTGACAAAGGGCTGACGCTAGAAACGCCAGCTTTAGTTGTGAAATCTCTACGGTGGCCAATTTACATCATCAATTCAATTGATAAAACCACGTTGACTTCCTTGAGCCTGGTTCAGATTCGTTTGAGTTGATATCATAATTATTCCATAGTTCGATTTCATTTCCTTTTGAAGCGCACTGCATTCGCGCTAAATGGACTATGAAAGAGGGAGAGAGACAGACAGACAGACAGACAGACAGACAGACAGACAGACAGAAACTGTCCAAGATGGGTTCCATTGTTGTCTGTTTTCTAATGTTGGCAGGCCGCCATAAACGAGAACAAATACTTTTAATTTTGATAATTCACTCGCATAGACTATGCAGTAAGTCTGTCGGTGCTGGCCGTAGACTGCAATTAGCAAAGTTGAAGTTACCAACAGCCTTAAGAAAGAGCGTCTTTTTTGTACATATTCCTGACATCACTGTGCAAAAGATATTGGAATTTAGTTATGCCGTTGTATTTCAGGTAAAAATTATTCTTTCTATGACAAGATTTAACGCCTTCACTCAACGTAGTAAACTTGAGGTTGGCTTCGGTTGCACTCGCAAGGGGTTTTCTGCAGCTTAGTTGCTAGTTGGTAGAGCACTGGTGCGCGTAGTGAGGACTAGCTCAGTGAGGTTCGTATCCTACAGCATGGATTACTTGGGATCTTCCTTGTCCCATTAAATTCGTTTTATTGTAGTAGATTTATTCTAACAGGTGCCATGATTCATATCATACTTCCATCAGTTACCACCAGCAATGCATTTGTCTAATACGGCCAACGAAAAAAATGGACTTCGACGTGATATGATATTTCGCCACAACACACTTTTCTGCGCAAACTTGTCAAAAGAATACTACGAAAAGTTCTCAAACCAGACAAATTATGGAACAAATCATGCCAAACGAAGTAACCATGACGTGCTACCAATTTGAAATCAAATGGTAAGCCAAGCTTTTTTTTTTTCAAGTGCATGAGAATCCCAACCACTGAAGATATTCATGAGGTGGATCACAGGATGATTCGAGTGAGAAAAAGGCTTAAGAGCTTCTTGTCAAACGAACCGGAAATGCTTCTACCAAAGAACATTATAGATTCAAATTTCATTTCGGCGAAAGGACAAATCACAGTTTTATGAAAAAAAAAAGTCATTAAGGGACCTCTCTGACACATGAAAATCTTTAAAAGCCGATGATAAAATTCTGCTGAATACAGAAAGTTGGCAGTGGTGCATAAGTCGAAATAAAAACGCTGCAAAGTAAGTTTGCAGACACCGACATATCAAACATCAAACGTAAACAATGGATCAGATGACGGGGGTTTGTCGTTAAATCGAAAAGCAAACCACCTAACATTTCGCGGGCAGAAATTCTATGAAAACTATAAAGAACGCAAAATTGTGTGTTTTTCTCATGAAAAAAAAAAATCATCAAATTCCTCACAACCGCGCCTCCTTTTAAGAAAAAGAGTTATAATACTATCAAATAGGTAGTTTCAATCGAGATTATCAATGCAACATGTCTTTCCTCTACCAAGAATAAAGTTAATGCTTTTTGTTTAAAATATAGTTACTTCAACTGTCGGTAATAAAAAGTATGATCGATTCAGTGCTAACTTTAAAAGAAAAGCAGAACAAAAAACCTTTAGAAACAAGTTGACTCCTGTCAATAAAATCTAACTCAATATTAAATAAAAAATAGAGCTATTTCGTTAACTTTTTATTCGTCACAAATAAAGCCTAATAGCACGCAGTTCATGTGCTAACAAATTACGGTCGCAAACCTAAACGTCTAGCATGATAAGATCTTACAAAATGCTAAATGTTATGGGAAAAAAAGTGGGCCGACCAACAAGACTGACATGCTTTACGTCTAGTAACGAAGAGTAAATAAACTCTTTTCAGAATGCTGAAATAGTTAGGACTCTAGCGCAATGAACATTATCATCAGTTTGGGCATTGTGATGTAGAAGAGAAATCCATGCAACCCAGCACGAAACAGTATCGGCGATAATTATCATTACTATAAATCATTAAATTCAGAAGAAACTGACACCCAAACACAAAACAATCTCTTCGCATGGTAAACTCAAAGATTTGCATATACATTTCCAACAAAAAATTACACAGAACTTAACGAATCTTGGACTAGTGTTGCCGGCTTACTCCAGCTCTTAGCCCCAGATTAGCTTGCATTTTTCTTTTCATTGCCTGTCAACATCGTGAATTTTTCTCTGCTTCTTTAATGAAAGAGGTTCGTTCCATGACATATTACCCTGACAATAAAAATTGCAGTTTTTTCGTTCGCTGTATTGCCTCTGTGTCATCGCAATCTATTTTGTAAGTATGACGCAGTTAAAAGGTCCAACCTTTCATGATAATTTGACGTCTTTATATGCCGACAATAACGAAACAAAGGACTTTCGTACAAACAAAAGTATGATGGACAAATAAGAAGCCTTTTGTAAACTGCATTAGACAGTTTCTATATCAATTACGAATGAGGAAAAAGCAATTAAAGGAATATTTAAAGCAACTGTTGATTTAAAAATCGCTCAAAACAAAGGTCTGAAGCGTAAAAAATCGTGACAATAATAAAAGTTCCTTCTATAGAAATAGAAAGCGCTCGCCGGAGATGGAAGAAATCGTTTCACCTGAGAATTGATGAGGTAGGTAACTAAACCATAGCTGGAAAAGTAAGCTTGATGCCTTTCACGGTTTTCTCCTTACAAACTACAAAAAAGCTGCAGTAGCATCGAGGACTCCGATGTAGGGACGAACTCTTTTAGCAACTTTTAGGGTAACAAAAGCGAACTATCAATATAAGTAACGGTTGTCAAAACGTTTGGAATTTTAAGCTTTTGGGGCTGAAATTGCATACTGCAATTTGTATGAAAATTCAATCATCAAAAAGGGAAGACACGTTTTAGGCAACAATTTTGTGTTGCACTCAAAAGAACCACTCCAAAGCTTTCTTTCTGCACTTGCAGCCTTGTCTAGAGAATAAGAAAACATTTTCATCTTCAAGCCACCGCTTGATTTTCAAGGGTGTATCCTTTGTACGGCTCTCTACAACTTCTAAGGCTCTTCATATTTTCTCGTGTGCCTTTTCTTATCAATAACACAATAATAGAAAGAGCCTCTGGCGACACCTGGTTAAAGAGGTTCTTTTTCACAGCACAAAAGAACCAACTGTCAAAATAATCGCACAATATCACAGGATATTTGTACTCTACTTTGTGCAGTTGGATTATAAACTCGCGATATCATGGAAAAAGTAAAAGTAAAATTACATTAAAATTGACCTTCCATATAAAGAGACCCATGAAACTCACTATAAAACAAAATACTGAAACGACAACAATAACCAACACTTTCGATATTCCGACTCTCTCGATATCACGAACGTTTCCAGCTGCCGACCTTTCAAATATTAGAGATTTTTTCTTACGTGATGCCTATCCGTGAAATAAAGCTCATCACTGTTGGGAGCTCTTTTCTGAAATCATTTGAAAACAGTTTATGTTTCACATGTGCGACTGTAAAACGGTTAACCTGAAGGAACGACAGCCGACAAAATTGTCTTCATGAATAAACTGTATAGACTTGGATATTCAAACCTGAGGCAACTTCAGTCGGTATATATCACTTTCCCGTAAACTTGTGAATTTAATATTGACGAGAAGAGTAAACAGTTGCGTTTCTACGATTGTGTCTGATTCAAGGGTACAATAATCGTAAATGACAGCATAACAAAACTTTGGACACATCACTTCCTAAGTCTAATACTATAATTATTGGGAGACCGTCTGGAACAACCACAAGAGAAAACTAACAAAACAAACCTTCCCGCATAGAAGCATCGCAGCTAAAAAAATAAACAATTTCTGGGTATGCTATACGACAAATTGATCTAAGCTCTGGGAGTCTGAAAGAGCTTAAGGCAATCGAACAAGTGAAAAACATTTAAGTCGCCATTAGTATGTCAATGGGGGCCGGTAACAAAGCCAAATTATCATTCGTTCTAGACAAAATGGGCAGGTGTCTGTTTCCGTGAGGCGTCTGATGTTACTTACCACCTTCGCGGGTGTCCTTCGGGAAAAATTTGTACGCGCGCTAGTTTCACTTAAATCGTAGCAAACTATATATCAGAAGAAAGCTTAATAACTGCAGTTTACGATAAAAATATAATTTAAGCGAGTGTTTTTAGGAAGTGTCAGGAGCCCGTCAGGCGTGAAACGACCGTGGATTCTTCCATTGAATTTATCGGGTATCGGATGCCGCAGCACAAGAAAAATGGCTGCACAGTCTCATTCACAAGGCATCGATCAACAAAAAAGGTGTCAGTACTTTTCAACATTCTGGAGTAGCTAAAAATATGCGAGGCGTGTTTCGTAAATGGACGCCACGGACAAATATTTCAAATATCAAAATTTCCATAAACAAATTTCGTTTTTCTTTATTCCTGGAATGTTTTGGCGAAATTTGACGAAAATCGGTCACATCTATATACCCTTTAAATTCGCTCACGGTGAATGTATTCGTCCAAAGTCAAATGCGAGAGTTTAGCTCATAAGGACTCATAAGGTTCGTCTCGCGTCACGCCAACAGATTATCACGCCTCTGAAACCGCAAACCAATGGGAAAACGGGACCTCCTGGCGTCAATGTAGCCCATTGCAGACACGTTTTCCCTTAATCTCGATCGTTCAGTGGAGGGTTGAGAAGGACGACACAATAATAGGCAAAGTTGCCAAAGGCAAAGGAAAACCCCGCGGCAAAATGGAAAAAACGGAAAATATGCTGAGAAGCAAGACAACGAATCGACAGTCCAAATTACGGTTTGAGGCGATTGTTGATGATTTTGTATCATGGCTGGTACTTGTAAAAATGAAAGGAAACCTCCTTTTTAATTTTATGTATAACAATTTTTGGTTTGACGGCGACTCCTTTGTTCGAAATCTGGACGCTAGCATGGAGCTCCGCCAGTACCAGTTGCTTTCACAAAGGATTTTTTCCTTTTCTTGACAGATTATTCTCTTTCTTTCTTTCTCCTTTGGACCTTTTTTTTTTTTTTTTTGGGTTTTTTGTTTTTTTTCAACAAGTACTTTCCTCCGCTTTTGATTCTCCCATGAGCAAAGATTTTTCCCTAAGCAAAGAGCTTCCACGAGTGAATTTTGCCGAGAGCGTGATGTAAACAAAATATGCAAATAACATGAAAAACGAGGCCCAAAATGAGCGGTTGCCGCGAAAATTCCGCCAAGGAATTCGCCTCTGTACGAGACTATGACACCTTCCTGATATAGTAACTTTTGTTTGAAAATAAGTTTTTCTAAATAACTCGGGTGCTTTTAAAGATCTCAGAATTTTTTTATGGAGACGTTAGGTAAAATGTTTGAATTCACTCTAATCAAATAAAAGAAAAAACGATTTTTCGGCCTCTGAAAGTGGGAAGTAACATTAAACAAAAGGGGAGGGGAGAAGGCTGGCCGAGGGTTTAATACTTCTAGTCTGTGCTAAAGATTATATTTGTTTATCTTAACCACGCCTATCGAACTACTGAATCAGACATTTCCGAAAAGCGCCAAGCAGAACGATATACTATCAAAAGTTCGGTTAAAAAAATATTCTCTAATTCCGAAACAAAAAAGTTCCCTCACTTCAATTTCTCGTTTCTTGCCTCTATCCCTCCCTTTCTTCCCCTCCCCCCCCTCCCCCCCGAAAAAAAAGCCGATATCAGCCCACAAACAATCCACACCCTTTTTTTTTCAGGCAAATGGAGGAAAAAAAGCTTAGAATGTTTCCTTCAATTCAATTATTTAGGTTTCTCTTTTGTATTTTGAAAAACGTTAACACCGATGACAGGAGATTTCTTATAATGAGTACGTTTGATTGATAGGAAAAAGACTCGTTTGTCTCAAAATATTTTCATTTTCAATGCCTTTTGTCATTTTATTACTTAGAGTGATGATTATGTTTTAGTTCGCCCTCGTAAACTAATGCACACCGAGGTAATAACACTCTTCTCCCCTTGAACCTCTACAATCCTATCTCTTTTGTTAATGACAATTTCATTTCACGGTTATTTCCGAGCCCCTTTGAAATATTGATAAATTTCAGCCCTTGGGAGCCGTGGATCTCAACAGAGGACTCCAAAAATTACTCTTTTGTTGAATAGGAACTTTACTCAAGAGAGCATTTCGCATTGCCAAATTAAAATGCATCCTCCTCCCACGTAAACTTTTCACAAATGCACAGCTCATTTCAATATTCTCTGCTGTTAGGCCACAATAACCAGATAATTCAGCTGACAAACCTTACAAGATATGTTTACAGACCATTATAAGGCCAGTAACTTCAATCATTGCTAGTAGCGGTTATCCTGCGCGGTTAGCATTCATTTGATAATATCTTCCTGAATTTACACTTAACGATTGACACGATTACGTGAGCGACTTTCTGCAGTTTCATTCAAGTTGTTATTTACTTTCCATACTCTGATCCATTTGCAGGGTAACCCTTATACAAATTTAACAACCGAAGAGGTTTTGTGTTCGCCCAGAATATTGACATAGCAGCTGCGCGCGTTTCTGAGGGAAAACCGGTCAAAAAGACAGGTAGGAAAACACAGCAAGCTAACGCAGTTTTATTAAGAATAATCAAAGCGAAGATCATATTCCTTATGAACATAGCAAAGTTTAAAAACGTGATCAAGGAATTCTTTTAATCGACTCAAGAAGGAAATAGATATTGGACTGCATTATCGATGACGAAAGAATATTTTGACAAACGTAATAAAATAAGTGAAAATGTAGAACTGATCGATTCGAGTTTAGAGGACGACTGAATACGTAAAACAGATGTTACCCCAGATTACAACAAGAAGTAGTTATCAAAAGTCAAAAAGGAAAAAAAAAATCACTGTGAATCCCGGATTTTAACAGATTGAAAATATGGCTGAATTGCAAATAGGAATATTGGTAATGTAGCAATTATGAGGCTAGAAAAAAAAACTAAAACTTCAGCATCCTAAAAACTATCAAAATGATTGAATTAATGAAGTTGAATTCCACTCAGGAAAACCTCGCTCGTTTTAATTACTCGCGGCTTTGAGTGGCTGAGTTAAAAATAAACATAATTGGCAAAAAATATGGCCATTTCTAGACCAAACGTTAGGCGAGAAAACATCGTAGATTTTTTTAGAATGTCGTCAATTTGTTATAATAACTCGTGCTGTCAGACACAACTCAGCTGCTGGGATCTGTTAAAAAGCCCAAGTGACTCTCGAGTGGAAGGTATCTGTTACATGCACTTGACATACCCAACGACAGGTAGCAGTTCAAACCTTGCAACTCGGTATGAAGCAGTGAAACTTGTCTAGGCAGGGATCATTGCTCGCTTTCGATACAGAAATCAAACAAAAGAGAAGGGAAACTCTGTTGGGTCTCAAAATCTACATGTTAATAACACTAATATTTCTTAAAATGTTTTAATCTTTCCGGGACTTTCATCAAGCGGATGATACACAAACAAAGGAAGCAAAGAGGTGAGAACGAAACCTGGAATAATATCACAATACACAACTGGTTGAAATTTCAGAACTATCACTTAGCTTGCCGATATCGCCAAAAGTTACTGCTAGCTGCCGACTGCCAAGCAACCGTGTTTTAGATTTGAGAAAAAGACGGGCACTATAACGAACGAAAAGATGACAGAAGGACCCAGATCAAACAATAACACCCCCAATGATTCCGAATCAGGTAGCGGTGAAAATTATGGAGACGAAGAAATCGGAGCTTTCGATGCGGAATTCGACACGTTTCCAATCGTTCTGGCCATATTTATCATCGCCGTCAACTTAACTGTCATAATTTTATTCATTCGCCATCGCACACTCCGGTCTGTCACCAACTCATTTCTTGTGAGCCTAGCTGCCAGTGACCTACTCGCAGGATTGTGTGGAATTCCTGCTACACTTTATTGTTCAGCTACTCACAGCTTCACAACCTGTGCTATCTCAAATCTAACATGGCGATTCATTTCTGTCTCTACCGTAGTGCATATTCTACTGGTGTCTGTGGACAGCTACATCGCCATAACGCACGCCATGCGCTATCATAACATCGTAACACAGCGCGCGTTCTTCGCGCTCATAAGCTTGGCGTGGTTTATGGCTGCGTTCGTTTCTCTGATACAACTATCTTGGCAGGTAGGTCGGAGCGAGGAAGCAGCCGAAACCGCCGAAAATTTTCAGAAAACTTATGACCTCGCTACTTTTGTGCTATTTTTTGTGATACCACTGTTGGTGATGGCCTATATATACATTCGCATTTTCAGTACGGTTCGGTACCACGAGAAACGGATATGGCGATTTCACAGCCCTTCTGATCAGCATTTTTCCGCCAAAGGAAAAGAAGAATCGCATAACTATGCACAGCGCAAAACTGTCACCATTTTCCTGGCGATGCTTGTCATATTTACCGTCTGTTGGCTGCCATATTTTATTTTGAGTTTTCAGGAGCTGAACGCCCCGCAAACATTTGATCCACCAGCATGGGTGCTGTATGTGTTTTATTACTACTCTCGATTTTTTACTTCGTTTTCAAACCCCCTTATGTACATTTTTAGAAAAAGAGACTTCAAAGAACTATTACCCCGTTTGATTTGCAAGGATGGAAAAGCAAGATGCGAAAGCCGAGCGAATAAAACACTCACAACTATCTATAGCAATGAACAGTGTACCACTAATTGTTGAATATTATGAGAACTGAAGTCCGACAGAAGCGATGGCGTTTGGTTGTACATAACGGATGAGTTGTCGATAAAACAGCGCAGCACGCCGGATCCTTGTAACACAACAGTTCGAGAGGAAAGGGAATAGTTGTATTTATAAGTAAGGGTTGTATTTGTAATGCAGGAGATAAGTTTATTCATTCAACTTTTATGAAAGATGGGGTTACCCATGGATAATAAGACGCTTTTGCTTGACAAGCGTCCAATTTTATTTTTTCTGTATGTCTGTTTCAGCATGGATCTGAGTAATTTTCACGAGAAGCACCATTTATTAAGTTTACCGCTCGTTGAAAATGACATTTACCGTGAACTCACAAAAGATTTAATTAAGTCCCATTATTAAGGAAAAAAGAGCTTCAGGAGGGGATAATCCAATATTTGCTGTAGAAGTCACTTAGAATTAGCTGAGCATGATTTGCACTTCCGTAAAAATGGAGCAAACTCTTTTATCTAAATCACACGCTCTTTCGCACTATAAACAAAGACACCTGAGAAATACCGCACATCATTGAGTCAAATTTAAATTGGGACTTTAGAAAAAGTTGCGCTTAAAAGAAAATTAAATTTGACAGAATACAAAGACTTTTAGCCTACTATAAAAAAAATATAATTAATAGTCAATCGCCTGCAAATGTTAAGTGGAAAGTACAGACGAGCATTTCTTGTCCGTAAAAAGATGATCAAGAATTCCAAAGATTAAATTTTCATGGCGGGTCGAGTTTTAGAAGTTAACATAACAACGTGTACATAATAATTTATTCTTTAAATTTATTGAACAGGATAACGAAGATAAGACATATCCTGAATCCCGGGTTATCTGAAAAGCATGCTTTTTTCCCTCTTTGCCAATAAGCAAGACAAATTTGCACGTAAATTAGTTCTGAATCATTTTAGTAGGGAAGGAAGACAAAGGAACAAGCAGCTTTCCGTGCACCGACGGTGGGCAGCGCAAGATAAAAACTGCTATTTATGCTATTATGAAGCTACAACATTGAGTTGTCACCTTGAAAAACACAGTAATAAAAAGCCTCGAGTCATTCTTCAGATAACTCGTGTAATTACACTTATAAAGCCATTTTATATCAAATTAAAATTCTAGACATGTCTTGCACGCAGCTAAATACGCGTAATTGCTGAGAAAAGAGCTGACAAGAAAACAGCCGTAACTTTCCATATTTACATCTGTTTTCCGTATGGCGGCAATTTCTTTCACATCAAAACAAAGAAGATAACAATCGCCGAGGACGAAATAATGAGCCAAATGCTCTCTTCGTGTGTTGAAAGCTCTAGATGATCGCCTCAAATGATAACGATCTCGCAACATTTTAATCTTTGGGTTTTAGCTTAAGAATAAAAACCTCGCGCTTGTCTCACGCTTAAGAATCAAGGCATAATCTGGTAATTTGGATGAAAAGGTTCTCAGATTTAAACTCAGTCTTCTGCGATATTTCCGGATGAACAAAAACGAAAAACGAAAGAAAGGTGACAAAAACAATTCGATCATTGCAGTTTTCTCCCTCTCTGCTATTTCAATAATTTCTCTCATTTACCTTAAAGGCAGACTATCATTTTCACTCATTAAATAGGTCACTGAAACAATATATGGCGTGTATTAAGTGAAAAATAAGTCTTATTAAGTGCAAAGTGAGCTACACCAGACTGTTTTTATACTTACTTCAATTTATCCTCTGAGATGTCTGTTTGAGGAAAAGGTGCATCTTTAAAAAACACATAATCCCACACCTCTCCAGTCATCTGTTCCGCCCTGAAAATGCATAATACGGTTTAGAACATGGAAAGGAAATACTAATGATAACAAAAGTAATAATTCGAAGCATCTTTTAAAAGGTGCATGCGTGAAGGTGAATTGATAAGTTGAGGCGAAAATTCCCTTGGTGTGACATCATGATGAGGAATTTAATTTTTGAGCAAATATTTATCCTTACGACATCATTTTCCCGCCGCAACAAAGCGTACAAATTAAAACAGGTTGAAATTTGTGCGATTCTCGCAGCAATAACATGTTTCGATTTGTAGCGACTTTTAGGAAGCAGTGCGTGAAGACAAGAATGAGCCGCCTTCTTTATCTCGACGTCAAGAAAGGCTGAATATTCCCTTAACTTTGGAGAAATTTTAAAATAATGCAGTTCTCTTAAATGAACGAACCAACAATACAAGTAAACCAAAAGTGAACAAAGAACGATAGAGAAGGTAAACTCCGACTGTTAATGGAAGGGAGGACAAATTCACGATATAAGCTAAAACAAAATATGCTCCTTTGGTACGTGGTCCTGCGTAAAAAGAAATTAAAAGTGAAAAGCGCAGAGCTGCACAGAGTACATATTCAGAGTACATATTCAGAGCACTATCAATTACTCTCATTTATTTCGCTGCAGAGTACAAGTGAGTAGTTTGTTGTGTTGAAGAAAGCCTGAAATAAAGTCAGATGGACAGTCTCTGACCATTGACACACAATATTGTCAAGCTGAACACCTGACCCGAGTTTAGATGAATAAGCGTTTCCATTACTATGTTTCAAAACCTTAATATGCTCGGAAGGAAACACAGCATGACTTCTATTTTAGAAAAAAATCTAAATTAATGAAAATGCCATTTACAGAGCGGCTGTATATTTTTTCTGATCGACAGGGAACCCTTTTGTATCGCCATAACGACTTAACTGAATCATTCTAATCTCCAAGATACATCTTCCATAAGAAAACTGCCATCTTTCTGCTTAAACTATGACTTTACAAGAAAATAATCTAATCATTAGGTTGACTATTTTCCTTTTTCTCCTACCGCGCCTGCTCGTAATTTCTATAATCTTTAAGGGAGAAACGCAAATTTGATCACAGATTGGAATAAATGTTGGAGATATATTAATCTGATCTGATGCGTTATCACCGTCATAACATCAAATATAACCTGATGTTCCACGAAACTTCCTTTTCGTGTGAATGACAAAGGCTTTGAAGTTAACTATAACAGATGCAAGAAGAAATTAAATGTGTCCAACAGACGAGAAATACAAATCAAATATACTTTCCAACAACAAATCGTTAAATGAGCCTCAAGAAAGAAAATACTCCGTTTTCTTTTTCTAAATCCATTAAAAAATATTCCATCATGATTTAGTTTACTGTTGATCATGCTGATTTACATTTTAAAAAGAGTTGTTTCCGCTTTCTAATGGCTCTCCGTTTTATAGGAAAACATCACAGTAAGTTTATTTTGCACATCGTACTTTTAAACTTTGAATCGCAACCTTAGGGAACTGCTTGCCTTTAATTAAACATCGTTTGAAAGATAAACATACCGTAGTGACTCCGAGACTCAGTACGTTCTGGGAAGCGACGAACACACAACACAGTGCATTTCCCGCTGTTTTTATATTTTTAACGAAAACCTCTTAGAATTTTTTAATTTTTAAATTGAGTGATACTTTCACAGGTCCATGGCAAGAATTCATCTAAACACTCTCTTAAGATGTCACTTGAAAGAATTTGTTACACAAACCTAACATGACCGACGAATTAAAATAATAATCAGTGTTCACTTTTAATCGTCAATAACGGCGAGGGTTAGTGAACAGATAAAACCTTGAAAAAGGTCACTCCTTAAATATGTTAAATATATACATTCGATTACTGCACTAGTAACCAAGCAATTCAGACGACATAAAAGCGGAGCTAGCCGTCAAAAGAATCCATTTATCAAGGGAACTATCACTTGAAGTGGTACCTGATTCCTAGGGGCCCGCCGGCAGAACCGTCAAAGGAGCCCTCTTGCAACAGATGCGCGACTGTGTAGTAAGCATTGTAAATGGTGGAATCAGACAGCGACTCAATCAAATACTGTTCGTCCCAAGGTAAACGAGTGCCTATCAAGATAAAATAAAAAACATAAAAAAGTTAGAACCTCCTGTATCTATAAAATCATCTGAGCTGACAAAGCTCTTCTGGTGTTGTCAACGACAACGCGCGCGAGCTTACCGCGCGAGACGAACGGGGATGATTATTGGCTCACACGCGTGTGGGGTGAGAAATTCCTCCACCAAATATAAATAAAAGCACATTTTCCATGGGAGAGGTTAAAAATTCCGCGAAGGTTTTCGTTCAACCCCGAAGCGTCTGACACGTCTAGTGCATTCTAGCCTTTTTGAACAGTTTATTCCGCATGTTAAACTAATGACCCTTCTAGACAATAATTGGAATGATCGGATTTGGAACTTTCGTGACTGGGCCCTCAAATCAATAGTCAACCGACTACTTCCCGAGAGCAAACCAAGTATTCCTTTTAAAGTTACACCGTGCATGAAACAACGCATGTTCAATTGTAGACAATCGGATTAGTGATATCTGAAGAATTTGACCGGTACTTGACCTAGGAAAGATAATCAACAGAAAGGAGAGGTACATCTTACAATATAGATATCGGCTGACAAGAGAGAACTGAGGGTCTGCTAAATAAAGTCCTGTTTAACAACAGTTGCAGACATTTAAACCTACACTGTACTGTTTGCAATTATTGACAATGACAGAAGACAAAGACAAATTTCCGTCGAGTAAGTAAGTAAGTAATTAAGTAAGTAATTTATTTATACACGTAAACACCTAATAGTTAACAAAAACTCTTTCGAACGCGCACGTGTGGAAAAAAAATTGCAAAAACTTTAGTGAAAACTTTAACTACTTAAGATGTGATACCTATTACTTTAATTATATAAAGTTAACAATAGCCACTAACCACACTGTTAGAATACTCACCGAGACCATAAGACCTTGAACACGCATGCTCCTGAATCCAGTCCAAGGTGGCTTCAAAGTTGCGTCTGGTTTCTTCCGCGTATCTGAAAAACAAATACAACATTAGCAAAATGTAAGCTTATCACCTGGGACTTAGCAACGCAAGCCTCCAAACAGTCACAACACAAAGCCTCGCCCTTTTCTTCCTCAATAGAGTCCACCAAGTTACTGCAAAACGTCATCACACAGCTCAGAAGGATCCATTGGTTAAACTTCTCATGAGACCACGATGTCCTCAGCAAAACTTTAAGTCTTCATCATCGCTGTGCATGTTCTATCGAGCCGAATCAACCACACATTGTACTTGCGTGCAAGTCAGAGGTGTCGATCAGGCATGTGATTGGCTAAGTAAGAAATCAAACACCATCTCGACATCGTTCTTGATCTCATGACTACAGCTTCGACAATTGTGGATACGGCAAAACAAAAAGGAAACACCACACGGGAACTTACGTGTTCAAAGTTTCCAGAGATTCCCGCGCAGTATTTTTCCAGGATTCATCGCCATAATCCAGGAACCTACCCAGAAAAAAGAAAAAAGTTACCTTGGCAACATCAATTAGACAACTTTCGCTATATTGACCAATTCTTACCACTGGTCGCAAAGAGCAACAATGCATTCATCCGCTGACCGCGAAATGACCTTCCTCTCTGGCTCCATGTAGATCCGTGCCTCACCCTTATAAAATCAAAATATTCACTCAGAGCTACTATCACCAAAGTTTCCTTGGGATTGCGTTGTTGCTAAGAACAGAAATTATGTGAAAACAATTTGTCTTGGACGACAGAAGTTTCTCTCTGTTTCGCTCCTTCGTTCATTAATCAGTTAATCCAATCTTTCTTTCACTTGATTTTCCAATTCGAAAACTCGAAAATTCACCGTAAAAAGTCATAGCCTTGCATCCAACAGGCCCACAAAGGCCACCGTTTTTAAGACAAACCATTTTTGAGTTTTACTCAATAAAAGGAACATCTCTGTAGTAAAGATTGTTGATGCAATATGTCAAAAACTAATCAAAGTTATAGATCGACAAAAAACCAAACAAATTAAACACAGGAGTTAAAATCAACTTACGCTGTCTAACATTTTCTTCTGCACAAGTTTCTTCACGTCTTGAACTTTTTGACCAGCATATTCCCCAACAATGATTGTTCCCTCGTAAAAGGCTTTCTTGTAGGTGAGCTCTTTGGCTTCTGTCAGCAGGTCCTTATCATTCTGGCTCTTTATCTTGAGGTCGTCACAGGCCTTTACCGCACAGAGGTCCCCGTAACCAGGGACCTGGATGATGGGAATAGGTTCATATGGTAGAACCATCTCATCTGTAATACCATATTTCTGTCTGAATGCCTTGAGGTTTAATAAAAGAGTAGAATCTTAGTTCCTGCCACAAAACGTTGTCCTATTAAAACTAATGTAATCATCAGAAGCTTACTGACCGCTTTGTTTTTGACATCTCTGAGAGCAGCGTAATCATCCGGGGCATCCGAGGGAACTGACGTCACAATACCGGTACCTAGAAAGAAAAAGTTCACAGAGTAAAGAAACTTGTCCACAACTCAATACAAGAAAACTTGCTGAGGTAGAATTATCCCCTCAAACCTCAGCAAGTAGTTTGCCAGTGTAAATAATGCTTCAAGCTGAGTTGCATGAACAATGATACTATCTTGAAACTGGACACGTGTTTCAGAGGTATGCAGTCCTTGGGAAGGGTCTGAAAACCAGTCTCACCTTTGTCTTCTTTGATGGTCAACATGGGGAGAGTATAAACAACTTTGTGATGTGTGAGCGGTGCATCCAAAGGAATTCCCATGATGTCCTTCAAATAAAGGTGATAAATAAAGAAATGCAATTGATGATTCCGGAAAAAGACATCCATAAGCAGTGAAAATGGTATCTGCTGTGCATGTAAGCTTCTACTAAAATGTACCAGTACCCTGACAATTTAAGAAAACAAAATATGACAACATTTAAATGTATTCACACCTGTCCAGTCAGCTCTAACACAACATTGACCACTCCTTCCTTTGGGGTGAACCCTTGATAAGACATGTTCCTTGCTCCTCGTCGGGTGCTTATATAGATTTCATTTTCAATGTTCGTCTCAAAGGCAATGTACTATGAAAAGGTTCAAAAATGGTTCCATAGATTGAAAAAAAAACAGTACCAATAGTTGAAAAATTCACCAACAATCATCTTGCATGCATTTAAGGGGTAAAAATTGTTAAGGACACAGCCACAGTATTCTGAGTCAGTGAAAAAACCTTTAAACATTCATTTGCAAAGGCACAAGGATATCAAAAGATAAATATAGAATAGCTTGCTCAATTTAGGGTTCCAAAAACCTCAACAATAGTATCTAGAAAGAATTTTTCAAAAGCAGATTCAAAGTTTTAGACAGCAATTGTTGTGTTCCACCTTGATGTCTGGTTGAACCCAACAGTTTGTTTGTCCATACATGGTTTCTGGTCTCAGTGTAGCAGCCATTAGAAAGACGTTCTTTCCAGTCAGTGCACTGCATGGAATCAAAGAGGAAAGAAAATCATCCAGTCAGGAAAGGAAGAACATATAAGGGCAAATAGAGATTCATAAAGCTGTATATAGAAATATTCAACTACATCTATCAAATCTTGAGTTGTGAGATTTGAAAAAGAAAATTGAAATTAAAAAAAAAGAAAAATGAAATTAAAAAAAAAAGAAAAAAAAAGAAAATAACTTTGCTGTTTTGTAATAATCAAAGTATGCCTGGATAAAATACCATATTTACTTGTGTGTAATATGTGTCCATGTATAATACGCACCCCAATTTTTGAACAAAAAAAATTGGGGTGCGAAAAAAACGTTAATTCTTCCTACAACTGACGTTTCACAGTGGTAAGTTTCATTACCATTTCAAATTTCTTGTCACTTGTGATTACAGTAATATGGTACGATCGTAATGTTTATCTCATTAGCTGTTTCTTAAATACTCTATTAAATTTATTTATGGACCAAAATTGAAAATGTTTCGTTGGTAGATTATTTAAATCAAGCTAATAAAGACCAATTACCACAAGGCTTTCGTCACTTTCTTTGTTGTGTTTGTGAATCGAAATTGAAAATGTTTCATCAGTAGATTATTTAACTCAAGCTAATAAAGACCAATTAAACTACTAGGCTTTTGTTACTTTCTTTGTTGTGTTTTTAATGTATGCAAATAAGGATGTGCTTGAAAAACAATAGAAACCATGTATAATACACACCATGATTTTTATGGTTATTTTTAGAGGAAAAAAGTGCGTATTATACATGGATCAATATGGTATGTCCACTTAAATGAAGTATTCAGGGGTAATTCCATTAAAAATTTCCACTTGCATTAATACCTTAGTTTCCCTTTGAATGGTTCACAGATCTTCATTTTGATTCCAGTGTATTCCTGAGGTGCTACTCCCTAATAACCAAACAATAACATTAATTTAATAAACAGAATGGAGAAGATAGAAGAAATCTTTTTAATTCTGAGATTTAAACTAACCTCTCCTGTCTGTCGGTCATGGTCCATGCAGGGCTGGCCATCCTTAGGGGAGAAAATTGTGTACCTGATAGGAAAAGAAGAAACTATGTTAGCCGATTCTCATTATACAGAATTTAGAATAAGATAAAAAGTGTAGAGTGGAACTGCATCAAGACGACACCTGTCTGCCCTCCTCCCCCCTCACCATTATCAAAAACAAAAAAACAAAACCAAACAAACATGGGCAACAATCTAATTGACCACCCCACTGTTGTTTCTGTAGATAACTTGTAAGCCATCTATTGACTAAGGGAGAGGTAAGAGCAGAGAATACATCTTCAAGCCAGACTGCAGCCTTCTGGGTCTAAGCCAACTTAGAGGTGGTACTAGTATAAGCAGGCAGCAACAAAAAGGCCTTGAATAGAGGCTATTTTTGAAACGGGAACAAAAAGTAAAACTAAAGAAATGCTTCAGATGACTATCATGTACTCTTTACCATACTTAAAGTGAAGTATATCACTTTCACAGTAGATGAAACAAAGCAATGTACACCTTTTGCCAAACTTGACTTTCCCACCATCTTTAAGGGTCCAGAAATGCCACCTTACAAAGGAGTCGTAGTATGGATTGACATGAGTGGTGATAAATGACCGTCTCCAGTCCACCTGGTGAGTTAAACAAAAAAATGATAAATTTAGAGCTTTATAAATGGTAAACATTATGCAGGTAAAAAATGACAAGTAACCCTGCAGTGAGCAGTGTAAAGACTGGAGCATCTTTAGCATGGTAACAGTGGAAGGAGTGCTTCCACTTCCATTGCATAGAAATCTATTTGGCATAGGAATCCACACTTCCACCTTGCCTTAAAAAGTTAACAATCAAAGCATACCATAATTTCCCATACCTTCAATCCCATATTTTGCAGATCAGATTTTGCCAAAGGTGGAAAATAATGTAACCAGTAATCAGCTTCAGCAAACCTGAATTAATACGTCAACAAATAATGTGAGTAGCAGTTAAGCAGTAGGAAATTATAGATGGATACTTTATCAAAATTTACCCAAAAAATCCAAGAACAAAGATTACTGTTGGGAAAAAATTTTAGGATAAAAGAAAAACAATAAAAGAAATGGAACCTTGACTACAGGTGCACTCATCAGTGGTTGTCAACTGTATGATCGTTAAAAGAACAGCACTTACTTTTTTATTTCTTCATCACTTAATCCAAGTGATTGCATAATTTGCCACTGATACTCCAAACCACCTGTCTTGGCTGCAACCTTGCTTTTCATCTAAATGGATAAAATCAGGATACAATTACAAAGACTATAACTTGTTCCACTTGACATTTTCAGTCTTTCAGAAATAAGCATCAAGTTCACTTAAGATGAATTATTTATGGTATAAGTGACTTCTGACTCAACACAAGCCATTCTCATGTTCCCAAAAATTATCAAAAGGTTTAATAAAAAAGTGATATGAAGGGGACTTTGTACATCACACTTCATGCTGTGGACAAGGCTACCAATTGGTTTCATCAATTCTGTTGATTATGTAAACTGGCCACCATAAAAAGACTTTCTACAGCTTCTTTCCTGCACCTGTTTAGACTCCTCTTTTTCAACTTTTTCAGGAAACTTTGGAGGAAATCCAAAATCAGCCATTTCACGCTTCAGCTTGTCTGCACAGGCCTAACAAAAGGATAATCGTTCTTATTTTAAAGAGACAACAAGGAATTTAACTGTCAATATTTCAAGTTATCATCCAAACATATGACAACAATCTAAAAACTCTTATCACTACAGTTCTGGCAATAACAGGTCTCTTCAAGATGGCGCTAAGGAAAAGAAAGTGAGCTTGACTCAGTGAAACATTTGCCACTTTTCCTTGAACGCAAGATACCAAAAATATCACTTGATAATATTGAAATATCTGTGAAATTGTGTAGAGGGGAAGAATCCCAAATAGAGTGGGATAAAAAACTCACGGTCTTGGATAATTTTCTGAGGCAGTCAAGATGTTTTTATAGTGTAAAACAAGGAAAAAACAGCATCATATTGTTCTTGTCATCTTAAATGACTGGAAAATAACTATTGCCAAAGGATTTTAAATTCTTAGAGCTTTTACCTGATTGTCTACCCTTTACAGAAAGTAAAAATTAATACCTAGACGTAGAAACAACCTTTTAAAAATTACCTTGATGGGCATGCCTGTACAGTGTAGTCCAAATGGAAAAAGACATCTCTTGCCTTTCAGCCGTTGGTAACCAATAGCAAACTGTTCATAAAATAAAAACTGAACTTAAAATACAAGTAATCAATAGCTAATCATTCATAAAAAAAAAATTTTTAATTAAATTTGGAAAAAATTAGTTGGCAAATAGTGTTGAATAATGAGAAAAAGTTATGAATGAAAAAAATAACTGAAAAAAACAGTTTAAGAGTCCTTTACCTCAGCCTGTTCCATGAATCCAGGATAATTTTCAGAAAAGCAGCCACAGAATTAACAAACAGAACATAAAATTAATATTTTATCAACTGGCATAAATCTAGTCAATCAAAAAGATTATCAATAATTTAGAAACTTCAAAAAGAATGTTCAGTTCCATGTTCTTTTGTGTTATTTAATGCAGCATACCTTTGAAAGGGTAAATGTGTGTCCAAGATGAAGTCTTCCATTCATATAAGGATACGGAAATGTGCAAAAGAACTTTTCTTTCCTATATCAATAATATGGAACTTTATCAAAACAATTTGCTGGCCCAGCTATGTGTTAACAACTGTCAGGTACTCATGCTTTACATTCAAACTTTGTGCTCTTTGTCAGTCTTGCAAACTACAATTTCACTGGCTGACACATACGTGAATTAATTGACCAATTTTTATGCAAGGTTGGTTCTGCACCACCTCTCCAACATTAAATCAATCTTGACATAAACTTAGATTCATTCTGTAACATGTTCAAAGACAAAGCTAATTGTTTATCCATATCATAAGAAATCAAAGCCAGGATTATCAACAACAATAAAAATTTACTTACTTTGCATCTGGTGATCCAGGCTGTTGATAGAGAAATATCAAAGTTAATTGAAACTGAATATGAGTGACAATTAAAACACAAAATAAGAGGAATGTGGCAGAGGCCCATAGTGTTAATGATTCTTACAGGAAGAGAGTCCACTTCAAAGGTTTTATTCTCAGCCCATCTCTTTTGGATCTGCTTTTCTATCTCCTTTAGGTAATCAACCTTGGCTGTACTCTTTCTGTCAATCTAAATGACAAAAACCTTCAACTCACAAATTACAAGTAAAAAATTACATGATTCAAATTAACTAAATAATGCATAAGTTGTAATCCATTTTATTTTAATTTTTTCAATTTTATTTTCCATAAAAACAAATGAAGTGAACTTAAGGTTTTCCTTGAAAATTTGGCTCATCTATGTTTCACATAACCATTACAAGAATACATGACAATACAATGCTTGCAGAGAGTTATTGTGACTAGTTTATAAACATCTTTTTCAGCAGCAAATATAAATAAGCCATCTGCAAGGTTATTCACATAGCATATTCTGTGCATTCTGATGCCCTAATAAGGTAAAATGGCTTAACTGGGGATTAATACACATCTGAAAATCTTGAGACCATTTATGGTAACTTAGTCTCTGTTATTTGCTACTGGGGTCAGTAGGTGCTCTCAAACTTTCCTGAGGCTCTATCATCTAGGGCGGAAGTGACCAATATCACTTCTATACATTGGTGTAGCTTCCTTTTTAGTTTAAGGAAAGTTTTGACACCATTAACATAATTTGGACGTTATGAAGTTAATTTTTACCAGAATAAATTTTGATTGAAACTTCTTTCACATAGTATCCTCAAGATTGCATCAGCCTTTTCAGGGTGCAGAGTTCATTTTTGAAACCCTGTTTCGAGTGATCACCCGAATACTTTGCAAGATGACGTAGAACATACACATGGAAATCACCTAATCACTCTGCAACAGAATAGGAGTTACAGCGAGTCACAAAACTGGCCGGAAATTGGTATATACCGGGAGAAGAGTGAACAATATTGTTCCACTTGAAAAGTGATAATGAAAGTAAAATTATTTGAGGCGGAAAGAATGGGTGATCACCCGAACACTTTGCAAGACGACGTAGAACCTACACGAGGATATCACTTACCGACATTTCTGCAACAGAATAGGAGTAACAACGAGTCACAATTCTCACAAAACTGGCCGGAAATTGGTATATACCGAGAGAAGAGTGAATAACACGTGCACCTAAGTGCATTACAAATGCCAACAGCTGAAAGCTGAACAGCGGCAATACCCTTTCACGCAGATCTTGTCGTGTAATGTACATCAAAAGATCGGTTAACAAGATGGCGGACCACTTTGACGAGAAGAGTGGAACTGTCCCTTCGAAAACTCCATGGGGGAATTGGGCACAGACAATTGATGAAGTTTTCATCGAGGTCATTGTACCAAAAGGAACCAGAGGGAGAGAAATCGTGTGTGATATCAGTCCAAAAAACATAAAGTTTAGCTTAAAAGGACAAGAATTTTTCAAGGTGATCGGCCTGTTAGATCAAAGTTCTAGATTGTGATGACTTTGTTGTTTGTGGGGAAACTTTAACTTTTTTTATTTGTAGAGAAAAGCAAGTTTTTATCGTGTTCTTTTAAGCCATGCATTGCTGTCAGATTTTTTACGTGGTTGTGATAATTTTCATGATAGGGAGAACTCTATGGAACAGTTTTAGCTGATGAAAGCACTTGGACATTAGGTAAATAAGCTTGATGAACGTTTCTTTTATGCGGACATATCATAAATATCGTAGGGTATGGCAATGGCTAACTCAGTCCCATTAATTAAGTACAAGCCTGAAATAATAGAACAAGTTGCAGTGGTGCATTCCTTTGGGGCAGGCCACTTTCCTGTGAACGCCAGAAATGGCCTGGCCGTGGTTGCTTACGATTAGTTTTCTTAACGGGACTTGCATGCAGTCAACAATTCCACGCTGAAATTTAGTACATTTCGTGTTTGTGCTTGAAGTCAAATGCATGACTAGAAATTTAAAGAGGACTACTTGCAAAGAAGCCCAAGACTAGATGAATCAACCACCTATTCCTGTGAGTTTTTTATGTCATATGAATTATGGGGGGTATCCAGTTATAGAGATTATTATTTTCAAGGGTTAGCCCTATTCAGAGAAAATAATGAAGGGCTAATGCTCAAAATTTCAGCTTTAGAATCTCTTTGCATTGGCCAATTCACATTATCAACTCAGCTGATGAAACCAAATTATATTTTTTCAATGTCAGTTGTCTTTGATTTACTTTTAGAGGACAATGAACTTGTAAGAATAATTCTGGTGAAATCTAGCAGAGATGCAGCTAGTGGCTGGAAATCATTGTTGGTCAGTGAATATTCTGCTGACCCATGGACTTTCAATGAAATGGAAAAGAAGCTAACATTAGAAAGATTCCAGAAAGAGGTAACCTCTGTCTTAATAAGTTTTAATCAAAGTTAAGATTGAGGGACCCAATAACAGAGGCCAAAATGACTTGTTTTGTTATTTTCCAACAGAATCCTGGATTTGACTTCAGCAAAGCTAATATAACAGGAAACTATTCTGGTGGAGGTCCAAAGTTTCCAAGCTGAGAGAAAACTTAACTGTATTGAAACATACAATGAGAGTTGACCAGAAAAGAGACTTAATGAATGAAGGACTAGGTCTTAATCAGACACAACGAGATGTGTTTTTATTGACTGAGTTGATTCTTTAACCTGGCTCCTGTAAACAGGTTCTAAGCTACTGTTTCGAGCATTAGCCCTTTGTCTTTTGCTCTGATGAAGGGCTAACACTACAAACATGAACTTAGAAACTCTTTTTAGTGGTCAATTTACGTTATCAACTTAGTTGATAAAACCAAATGATCTTGTTATACTTCCCCACTGACGCAGCACCACAGTTTCTCTAAAAAATTACCCCCTTTACTCATTAATTAGAGATAGATGCAGATGGGTACCCGGTTGCATGCCAACAAAAGACTGGAAGCAATGTGTCACTTAATGTTAAAAAGATATTGTTAACCATACTCCTTTACTGGTTTCTTACTTAGGGCCAAAATGCTGTCTTTTCACAATGAAAAGGAAGCCTGCAGAAGAATCTTGTAAACAAACTACAAAACAAACAAGGGATTGAAATCATAGCTTCCCTTGTCAACTACGTTGGTTTGCTAACTTTATGTTGTGTTCAAACACTGTAGAGAGATATTCATGAAGACTTACTGAAAGTGAATGAAACTATTAAAATAAACTTTTTATTTTTCATTTTTGACATAAATTTTATTTTCCTCATTATCTTCCCTTTTCTTTTTTTTTTTTTTGGCCAATCCCAATTGTCCTATTTCTCTCTATCTCATCTTTACTTCCTTTTCCCTTACTTTCCTTTTCCTTTCCTCCTTAGTTATTGATATTCCATTGAACAGTGTGAAATTGAATGCAAATGCTGTAGTGGGAAATCACATAGGAAATTATAGGTAAGACAAAGTTGGGTGGTTTGAAACTGGTGCCAAACTCATTCGTTAAGTCTTGTTTCGTCTTGATCCTAGAAGAAAGGCACTGGGAGCTAAAATGGACTTTAGATTATAGTGACGTATCAGCAATGTGCAATCACGCGAATCTAGTATTTTTGACCAATCACGATGCGATGACATCATCTTTAAATTTATGTAAATTTCGCTTTACTATACGGCTTGGCGTGTGTAAACATGGTGTCGAACAACCCGGTATGCGACAAAGATGTAAAACGACCTTGAATGAGATGTAAAAAACAAGTGTAGGATGTGGAGATTTATCTATAGAAAAGGTTAGTATCTATCTCAAATTAGTCTTTGGTGAAATTTTGAAGTGTTCAAAGCCAAAACATCAGAAAACGATCGCCGAGCTCATATTCACACATTGTTCCTCTTTCAGTGAATGGCCGTCCCGGCAATTCATCTCTTCGTCTTGGGCAGATTCAAGCTGCTGAGAAGAATGAAGATAAGAATAGCTCATACCCTGAAGAAAAAGATAAAGGACTTCAAAAGTCTCTAAGGTATCATGGCAAAGCATTACTGGTAACAGAGGCCAGAAAATGGGGAGAACAAGAGACCGAAACTTTGAAGTCTGGCTTCGACCTCGTGCGATGTATTTTGCACAACATTCAGAACGCCCAGGAAAATCGAACCCTAAGTTTCTCGAATTGTTTTGCCAGAGGAAAGGAAGATGAAAATTCTAAGGCATTCCATGGGGAATTGGGATCGGTAAGTGAAACTGAAAGTGCTAAATTTAATTATGATTTTCACGATTTGTACATGTAGCCTTACCTAGTCTATATGGTCTCTTTAAAAAATATCTTTTAAGCAAAGTAAATTTGGCGGAAAAACTCTCTTTACTTTACTCATTTTATGTGAATCGCTAAGCCTAATAGTGAGGTAACTTTCAAAGAATTGGAATCCGTCTCTTGATCAACTCTTTATCGCCTTTAATGTGATCTTATACTGTGGATAAATTTGTTACAAATACAGCCATGTTGCTTGTGCATGAACAGGCGTCAATCGGGAAGAATTCGACCGACCGTGAAATGTGGTTGCATCAGCACAATGTATTGTTCTTCCTATACTTTCTACAACCCTAAAGCATTCCAAACAAATCGTTTTTGTTTCTCCTCTCCCCAGCAATTCTTTTATTGCTCAAAAGACCAAACGGGTTAAAATAGGCCTACTCCTTATAAGCACAATGAGCTGTGATTGCTAAAAGAGCTTAACAAATCTTGTGACTAAAATTGTAACAGGGACACAAGAGGCCTAATGTATTCAAAGGGTTGATAATGGTTGGCAGATTACCATAAAGCAGTAGAAAAACCCTGTTGTGTCAAATTGAAGGACAGGCCATCAATTTTGTTGAAATTCACATTAACTAATTTTTCTTAATTTTTTCTGACAGTGGTGTTCAGGGGTGCTTGCCCTTTCCAGCCTTCTAGCTTGCCGCAGGTTCTTTACAGATGAAAAGTCTCTATGGAATGTTAATATCAAAAAAATTCCCTCTCATGTGTTGTCAAAGATTTTGCCAGAGAGCAGATTCCATACTACTCTTGGAGTGTTGCCTTTGGCTGGAAGCTCTCAAGTCCACAATGTGGGAAATGCTATGACATCAGACCCTCTAGATCAAGCTATTGCTACATTCCAAGCTTCTTTCAGTGAATGCACAGCAGCCACCCAAAATAAGCTCGGCATAAAGTTTGCATCACTAAAGCAGCACCAAAAGGCATTTCTCCTTTTCATGCAAGCCAGTGACCGAGGGCACCGTATGGCACAATTTAACCTGGGTTTGTGTTATGAGAATGGCAAAGGAGTGGAAAAAGATTTGGCTAAAGCAGTAGAGTGTTATGAAAATGCTGCAGCTCAGGGCCAGGCAGGAGCCATGTATAATCTTGCTATTCTTTACATGCAGGGAGATGGGGGCCTCTCGAAAGATCCTCAACATTCAATTGAGCTTCTCAAAGAAGCTGCAGAACATGGCCTGTGTAAGGCACAGTCATTTCTAGGATTGTACTATGCTGATGAATCTTCCGGCCATGGTGATTATGAAAAGGCAGTTCCTTATCTTAAAATGGCAGCAGCTAAAAATGATTCATCAGCAGAGTATAATCTTGGAATATGCTATGAGCGGGGTCTTGGTGTTGAGAGAGACATGTCCAAAGCTGGAATATTTTACAAGTCTGCAGCTGAGCATGGACATACTGGAGCCCAGTACAATGTAGGAGTGTTCTTTGAGCATGGCCTTGGTGGCTTTGTGGTTGATAAGAGGGAAGCTGCTCGATTTTACCGCATGGCAGCAGAGGCAGGAGATGAAGATGCTCTCCATAATCTTGTACTCCTTAGAAAGTCAGTGGAGACAGAAAAGCTGGCGAAACAGTCAGTAAAGCCTCAAACCCTGGTGTTCTCTTTGCTTAAGGAAATGGTCACGCCAAGTGGATTGAGTGGTTATGTGACACAGGAGAATCAAGGTATACCTCGCTGTGCATCCAGTCCTGGCATTCTGGATCAGCCTGACATTGAGCAGCAAAGTACTCCTTCAAGTACATCTTCAAATGCATTGCTGGCATTTTAACACAAAGGAAATTTAGGTCAACATCAAATTTCATAGGTGCCTTTCCGATAGAACAGTATGCTCTATCTCCACCCAATAATCACTTATGACAGAAACCTCACTGAATGTGACTCTCAATAATTACCTTAATACCTGTATCTTGAAGGTAGTGACAGTTTTTATTAATTATTAGAAGTAGTTGTGAAACATTGGAGATATTCAGTTACAAAGTATATGTGCTGGTAGTATCTGGTCAGCATGTAACACTCTTGTAAATAGGTTTTCTTTATTTGGAAAATTTAAGACTCTCTCTTTTGATACAACTTTCATAATTTTGTAATTTTGTTGTATATAGTATTTACCTGAAGGTATTTAGGAAAAAATAGTTTATTAACTAAAAGTTAACTCAAAGTTCCTAAATTTAATACACTTCTCATTAAAATAGAGGAGGAATAACTGTAAATTTCTAGTAAGGATTTCAAAAGGAGTATTAACAATAAAAGTGCTACATGATGTTGGAACCTTATTTCATAATTGTTCATTTTCCAGATATCTACTGTTGTATTTTTACTAGGGCAACTAAGAAAGATTTTTCGCAGAAAACATTTTAGCTGGTGCCCTCCATGAAGTTCATCCTGTCTACAACAGCCTGTAACCCTCTCTTCTTAGCAAGACTGGTAATACCTGTCTTGTCTTTACTCAGCAATATCTTATCCTCTTGGGGTGTCCATTGTTCTTTACCTAAGGACGGAAGTAATACATTTAGAATAGAAACAACTAGTGCAAGCAAACAAAAATGTGGAACCAAACCAAACTCTGAAACAAAGATTCACAAAATACAATTACTCCCTTAAAAAAGTGCTGTGCAATATTGTGCCAGGCACAAATTAGCAAGGTGACACTTATTCAAAGAGTGGATAACCATTACAAATACATAAATTGCCATCCAGTGGATAAGTGTTGACTAAATGCTTTCTACTGAATAGCTATGTATCGAGTGGATAGCAACATCTACCATTTAGAGTATCAAGTCCAGAACTGTACATACCCTCCTTAAGATAATCTTCAGCATCGCCAAAATCTCCAGAGCTGACGAGCAAAGTGTGGATGATCTGAGGAACTGTCATGTTCTTGGACTGCATTTTCTGCAAGTTCAAAACAGCCTTCATTTAAGGTTTCTCAAAATGGTTTTGTTCCTTTTAATGCCAATTACTTGATGGAACAATGATACCAATATTTCACTTTGTTTCATTTTAACCAGTAATTTTAGTGTTCCTGTAACTTAACTAGTTTGAAGATGCAATTTTTACTTAAACATTGCAATCAATAGATCAAGGGTTATTCTTCTACTAAAGTTATAAAAATAAGAAGTGTTCCAGAGTGCAAGTGTACAGGTGAGCTCACAGCCACCCTTACTTTTTCAGCAATTCAAGGTGGATCTGAACCTTTGCTACAGATATTTCTAACAGGGATGCTTTGATAAACTAGCTTAAAACAAGTTGTCATCAGGTTGTCCATGCTAAGTACAAACATTATGAACCTCAATGTTGCTTCTCATCTGTTGATAGAAATGTAAATGTGCTTCCATCTCTTTTGCCTCCTTTCCCCTAGAGCCATTTTCATGATCAGGTGGAAACTCGGTTGCCATCTTGCTTCGCTTTGCCAAAGGCCTCTTCTCATCCTCATCATCAGAAGGGCCTTTTCTTGCTGAAGGGCTCTTTCTAAAAATAACTTCTCCATCAAAGTCACTCATTTTGTCCTTTTTGTCACTTAACTTTTTTCTCCTCCTTGTCACAACACTTGAATCAGTATCTTGGCTTGAGGAGACTTCCTTTTCTTCAGTTTTATTTTCATCTTCAGAAGATTCCCAAACATGATTAACACAAGGTCTTTGCTTGCTTTTGTAAGCTATTAGAAGAAGGTTGTCATCAAACTGTTTATCATAATCCACATCTTCACCAGCACTGCTTACCTCAGCTGTACTTTCAACATCTGGAAAGTTTTCTAACAAAACAGGACAAAACTTATCATGAAATAAACTGAATACATTTTAAAATCCCATGTTAAAATTTTATTCCAACAAAGAGAATGAACTTTGTCCTCTCAATGTATTTTTCCAGTGACAACTACAAGAATACACTTCAACAATAAGTTTTGCTATATGAGGCTTGGTGACAAAGTATGTTGTATGAAAGGTTGAGGTGCAAGAAATTGTACTAACTGTAAGATACAAGCAAAATTATTTCTAACATTGTCATTATCTTATTTTCAATAAAGCTTCAAAATTTTCAATTGATTCAAATAAGTCAGACCTCAAGCCATACACACACTCTACATAACATTATTATTAGCAAGAGAAGATCATTAAGGACTACCTGTAGTTACAGCATTTTTTGCTTCACTATCTGTTTCGTCAGTATCCTCATGTGATGTGTCAACTTTCTCTTCCCCATTTCCATCTGTCTTTTCATCTCCTTCCTCATTTTCTTTATCTTCCTTTACTGTTCCTTCATCTTTTTCATTTTCTTCTTTCATCCTTGCAGCCTGAGCCCTAGTTATCCTTGCATCCCCTGAAAATTGAAAATATACAACGAGATAAAACCAGCAGCATATAAAACCAATCAGATTTCTGAGGCATTTTCATTGCTAAGTAGATTGGTATCAAATTATAAGTCTTGTCATTCCCCACTTTCCAAAAATGAATGCGTTTCAATGCAATTTTTTATTGAATATCTGACACCAAATTGTCTAGAGAAACTTTTCCTTATGTCCAGTGGTTTGAAATATGAAGACTGGATGAAATACTTCTCTGCCATACACTTTACTTGAAATGTTTGCATGAGCTACATGTACTTACCTTTCTCTGTTTTCTCAGTTTTTTTCTGTCTGTCATGTTTCTTGTTTTCATTTCCTTTAAAACCTACAAATTTTAATTTAGAAACAACATTCTTGTCAACCATAACAGTCCTTTACAGAACCATCATCTTCAGAGCAATCAGAAAATCCAATAAAACTATTCTATCTTACCAGAAGAATTTTTTCCACCTCTTGTCCACAAGGACAGTTGACTGTACCGCTTATCAATTTTTGTTTTAGGATGTAAAACTTTGAGATAATGGTCTCTCATTGACTGCCATGTGTGAGTTGTAACCTACACATGAAATTTCATATTAATAAAAAAATTTGTCATGCTTAGCAGCTTTCAAGTGGTGAGAGTGATCATTAACCATAACAACAATAATCATTACAACTGAAATCAAACCTCTTCATTTTACGATCTACATCAAAATCATTATAATTGTATTTACAGCTATGCA
Organism: Pocillopora damicornis; assembly: GCF_964200805.1. Taxonomy (NCBI): domain Eukaryota; kingdom Metazoa; phylum Cnidaria; class Anthozoa; order Scleractinia; family Pocilloporidae; genus Pocillopora; species Pocillopora damicornis. The sequence continues at coordinate 20,712,271 of NC_142682.1, forward strand.
TCATCTTGCTACACTAGTAACCCCATTCCCCAGAGGAGAGACAACAAAGAACAACAAAAAAGTTAAGATTTTCTTTCTCACCTTTTGCTTTTCAGCCTTTTTGTACAGAGCATTCCCTCCAATAGGATAGCAGGTAAAATATTCATTCACGAAGTCCAACAAAGCCAAATCCTCTTCAGGAGTATATGCAATTCGTCCATTCCGCTTCCTGCAGGAACATAGATCTTTTGTTGATGCAACAATTTTTTCTTAAAGCATGAATTATTTATTTGGTCCAAATAATCTACCATTGAAGTGACACTGCTTCTATCTCAAAGTCAAATAGGAGTATAAAAATATTATAACAGCTCCAATGGCCCTTTTTTTACCATGAATATAATTATACAATAGTGCAGTTTTTAAACAGTTCTAAGTATCAGAACTACTAAGGATTTCCTAGCTACATGTCTACATATTAGCCTATATCTTACCTTACTTTCATCTTGCCTTCTGAATTTTCAACCTCAAGTTTCCTTTCAATCTGGGATGTAATGCTTGATCAAGAGAAAAAACATTTGATCAACATGACTATATGTTTCATCCATCTGTTTCTTGTTTTGCTTTGCTTTTTTGTCTTTTGTCATGTGTTGGGAACTTAAAAAGCCAAGTAAGATAACAAATAACAGCTAATCATCAGGAAAACATACAGTAAATTTCAGATTGTTATGGGCAAAAGCTTGGCCTAGCTAGTTGCCCTCTTTCAGACCAACAAGAACTAATACAGTACAAAACTTATTTCCAGGCTTGCCAAGGGACATAACATCTAACATTATTACCCTTTACACCCTAACATTGGTATTCATATTCTCCACACTGTCCTCTACATTTCCTATGGTACTGACAAGGAGAATTTGTTTGATAACCAGGAGCTTCTTAAATGGTAATCATTTCCTTTATTCTCATGACCTTTACATTTGATTTAAGGGCAATACTGTAAGGAGAAATGAGAAGGAGCTTAAGAGTTGAAAGAACCCTGTATCAAGATTTCTCTAATATCTGTAGGTAATGCAACAGGTATAGGTTGGAGGAAGGGATCAGTTGAGGTTGTTGATAAACAGATGTAAATGTAAATGACAGAAACCCAGAACTCCATAAAAAGACCCAACCATGGGCACATTTTCTTCTTTGCACAAATTCAGAAGAAACTTCAATACCTCTAGTTAGCCTTAAATAAAATAAGTGGATAAAAATACTCGAAGCACTTACCGATAATTGGTCATATCTTGTAGTTTGTTGTGCTTTATGCTGTCGAAGATGTACTCAGTAGAGAAATAACCAGACAAGTTACTGACAGTCCCAGGAACAGCAAGCCTATAAGTCGAACACAAATGAACCAATTAGATAGCATCTGTGATCCTGTTTTCTTTCCTTTAATAACACGGATGCATAAACATAGCAAACTGGATAACTTAACATTTCTAATTTTCGTTTGACGAATTGTACTCACTTGATAGAGTCGGTTGACACTTTACTAGATAGTTGACCACCTCCATTCTGAAAGAATATCATTCATCAAAATAACAAGTTGAGTATGAACACAACAACAAATGCAATTGATAGAAATAAACTATGCCAGCGTTGACGCACCGCGTTATAACTTTGAATTTGAAACCAGATGAGTTGAGCTCCTTGTAAAGATCTTCGAAGAAACTTACGTGTATAAGTGGTCGCAAACGGGTTTTCATTGCACAAGGCATCATATAAAATTGCATTTGTGATCCATCTTTTGAAAGGAACAGCGTCGAGCACCTCGGAAGCTCGTCTTTTACTTCGTTGTTGTCATCCGCCATCTTGAAATTTATTCCCGCCTTTTGTGGGGTACCTCATTATCATGCACTAGACCGTCAGAGACTGGTGAAAAAGAGTCCACACACAAGGGCAAAAAAGAAAACCGAAAAAAAGACGCAAGACTCCTAAAAGAAACCCAACTGAAACAATGTTCACATCTCTCCCCACATGGAATCCAATAAACACCCTCAAAAAGGAACCCATGCTTTTTGCGTCTAGGTTTATGCTATTTGTGCTAACAGAGAATATCTTTCAGACTCTTGAGGGAAATGGGCACTCATTAATCCCAGGCCTAAGACCCCACTCCTATTTATGCAACAATCACAGGCTAAGCAGTAAAGGCACTTGCCATTATTTCCAGATGAGCATATCATTTTCTCTCATATTTCATCTCATCAAAGTTGTTTTCACCATGTCTCTCTGTATGCCAGTTTGCATTTGGGGGGGTGGTGGTGCCAGATAGGTAGTAATTCACCCTTTGCCTAAGACAATTACCCCTGGGATGTAACAATAAACTATATTTTGTATCATGAGTAAAAAAAAGAGAGTATTACATGTCAATCACATATTAAACAAAATCCAATAAATATAAGGAAGAGACATTAGAGAGAGGTAAATTCAAGTGTAAGTTAAAAAAACAAAATTGTTCTTTAATTGATATTCATGTGCATTAAAACAGCTTTAAATGATTCTCTCCTCTACTATCATACATTACTTTGCAAGTTATTGCTATAGACATTCTTGAGAAGGTTTTACATTTGCACTTAACAATGTCCATTAACTTTCATATTTATACACATCATTTGTTAAAATAATCATTTTTCCAACTGCTTCATTTGCCAAAGTCCATCATTCAAGAAGTGTATCACCTCAATACCAATTCCTTTGTTTGTATCTCGTCTGCCAAGGTAAAAAAAAAAAAAAACAAAATGAACATGACAAAGTGATTAGAAGATAGCATCCTTCACAGCAGTTCAACAGAACAATCAAAACTCAAACAAAACAGGTACAAAAACAGGACACTCATTTATGGGCAGAACTATTTTATTACACATATCTCACCCAGGAAATCAAAGACCATGAAAAATGTGGCTTCACAAAGAAAAATAAAAGATTGAAAAGGTGAGTACTTCTCCTCAAAAATTCACTTTACTTAGAAGAGATTTTTTCTGTTGTAGCCTTTTGTTTTCCTTCCCTTATTTTGCTTTCCACCAAGTTCAAATTTCTTAAAAAAAATTTCATAGAACACCTACCTCATGTGATAAAAGAAAACAATTTCTCCTAATTACTACATCTGTACTGGTCTCACTTACATTTCTCCTGCAGACATTGTCATTTTTCCTATTGCTAGAGCATGTTGTTTTCCCTCCGCAGTTATTGCCTAAGCTTGAGTAAAGGCAAACAAAACATAGAAAAGAAGAAGAAAGGGGAATGAAAGAAAATTGCTCAGCTTGATGAAAATACTGCTTTGTCAAATTATTAATTCTATGGGAAGTCATGACAAAGGGTAATTCTGTAATCTATTCAATTCAACAATCCCTAATATCAAAGTTTCTCAAGAAGGAAACAGCTCGTTACTTTGGTATGGAGCAAGCAGGAGCTGCTTTGTCAAATTATTAATTCTATGGGAAGTCATAACAAAGGGTAATTCTGTAATCTATTCAATTCAACAATCCCTAATATCAAAGTTTCTCATGAAGGAAATAGCTCGTTACTTTGGTATGGAGCAAGCAGGAGCTTCCTTATCACCACCCAAAAAAGCTTGCCTTTGTAGATAGAAGCTTTGGACCTACAATCCCTCAAAACTTAAGAGTTCCTGTATTCCAAAATCCATTTACAGATTTTGACCAAAGCTTTGGGCAAGAGAAAGAACATCTGTCAGCATCTTCTTGAGAGAGAATGACTAGAAAAGACCCAAACAATTTAAAGAGAAAATACTCAAAAAGATAGAAAAGGGCCCACACCAGAACATACAGAGATCTAAAGCTTTGTCATTTGAAAACTACACCCCTCCCCCTTGACATAACGCATTGGTAAACTACTTCACTCCTCCCTCTCCCCACTCCTTGTTAACTTCACTGCATCTCACCAACCTACATCTATATTAATTGTATACTCCACCCTGCCCCTTTCTAATGGCTACAGCCCTGCAGTCTGGCCCGTTATTTTTCTGTATTTACTGAGGAAAGGGGTGGAAGAAGGGGGTGGGGGTAAGAAATAGAGAGGAAAACCCTAACAAGGAGGGTCAGGCAAGTATCTGAGAAAGGATACAACTACTGCTCCCTTTGGCAAGTCTGCAAGCTTTGCTCCTGGACTGGTCAAACCTCTGCACATAACATTTGCACCACTTAGTAGAAATTTGATTGCTCCTTTGTCAACTTGTTGACAAGGTAAAATGACTGGATCTAGGAAAAAAAAGATATCATAAGTTAAGTTTCTTTAGGCAAGGAAGAAAAAATTATAAAATTACAGGGCTTAAAATGTGACAATAAAGTATTTGATTCTTTTTTCTTCAAACCACTTGCTATATACTTTGATAACACATCTTCTGGCAGAAATACAGAAACTATGGAGTGAAATAAACTATGTGAAATATCTAGTATTCTTTATTTATTTCAAACTCCACACTTTCAGAAAATTAGACAAGAAAGAAACTTTCAGGGCTCCACACCCAACCTTTTTATATGGCCAGTTGACAACCCAGTAAAACAACAACAGCAACAACAAGACCAGCACTGGTAATTTTCCTCTACATAAATGTATGTATGTATAATTATATTTATATAATTAAAAAAAGCTGTTCACCCAATATTAAACCTAAAATTAATTTTTTTAGTAAGCAACTTACATTTGTGTAAGAGTCTAAGAGATGGTAAGTAATCTCCTTCTCTTTGTCTGAAGAAAAGAATCTCTTGGTTGACAGATAATATTTCTATATGCTCATGACTATAAAAAAAAATACACAGTGTTAGAAATGTGACAAGTGATTTAATTCAGTATGCTATATACTTATAACACAGGTATATTTTTCAATCAATTGTTATTTATCAAGTGACTGAATACAGAGTGATTAAAAAATCTCCAACATCAATGATGCCAACTAACCCTTTCACCCCTAAGAGTGACTAACAACTAATTTCTCCCCCAATATCTTCCCTGTATCACACATGAAGGTCACAAGAATAAGGGAAATGATCACCAACTGAAGTAGCTCTTGATTGTTTAACAAATTCTCCTTGTCAGCACCTTAAGAAATGTACAATGAACAGTATGGAGAATATACATACTGATATTAGGGTGTAAAAGGTTAAATGTTTTGAAATTTCTTTTGGGGTTATGAGCAAGGCATTCCTAATAATTATTGGCCTGTTATCAGATACTTGCAATTATCATGTGATTGTCAAGTAATCATCTTTTAAAATAATTGAAAAAAAAAATAGTTAACAGATTGTTCTTGAATAATCCTAACAAATAAAGGTATTTGACTCACCATTTCACAAGAACTAGGGGTTCCTTTTTTGGAAATATTTGCGCTATGTAATCATCAATAGGAGGGAATTGATCCACCAATTTGGTTTTTATCCCACGCTGGACAGATGACTTAACTTGACTTACCCCTGATACAGACTCTCTTGCCTGAAATCTTTCAAAGAAAATTTCAATTTTGTTGAAAAACAATGTTATGTAAAGATTATTAGAGAATCGAATTGTCTTTAATACATTTCAGGACCAAGAATAATGAGGGAAAAATTAAAATAAAAGCAAAATCTAAAACAGCCAGAATTTTGGAGGTATTAGCATCTTCGATGGAGGATAGGTCTACCCGAAATCTCCCGATGATAAGTATTGCAAAGAAGCGGTTGGAAAAAAAATTATTTTCATCCTTAAATCAGAAATCAATTCAAATCACCGGATCTATATAAAGCGCGAGATATCAACCCTCAAGCAAACCGTCGGAAACTGTAAACGCTCTAAAAAATTTCGACTTACTTTTTAAACATATTCCTGCAGATCATATACTCACATGGGCAGGCTCGGCAGGCTCGCTTTTCTCAATAATTTTCAGCGGTTTTCTTTCCAAAACAAATGCGCGAACCGCCTGTAATCTACAGCGATTACAACGATCAGCTGTTGCATTATTAAAAGTGAGTTGATTTATGTAGCCTTCACGTTGAGTGCCAAAACATCCAAATCATGGCGACAAGTCGGGAGACCAGGAGTAATCCAGTTCCCAAATTTGCCACAGGAGAAAAAGTCCTCTGCTACGAGCCTGATCCTAACAAGGCCCGAGTGCTATATGAGTCAAAGGTTTGTTTATTTAGAACCATTTGCAGATAAATTTGTCGATAACTGTTAGTGAAATGGAACCAAGAAAACTCAGCTGAGAAACTCTGGCGTGACACCAGCAGTCTGACATCAACACGCTTAGCTAGTGCCGAAGTGGCGTGTTTTTATCCTGCTTATTGTCCGCGGTTTTGCGGATAATCATCAAAATTCTTGAATCAGAGGTATAGAGGTTTCGAGTTAATCTGCTTTACTTGTATATGATTTCATTTTCATGTACTGCGCTTTTAAGCTGTACAAAACCCACAACTAGATAAAAAGTTTAAATTTTCTACCCTCCACGGGTAATGTGAACGTTAAAAGTAGAGTGGCATCCTTCACTTAAAAATCTCTTTACCGTCGCCTCTCTGATGTATCCAGGTATTTCATATAATTGCTTGTTATAAAAAGCGTCCGAGTGGAATTTAATCGTTCTAATTCAATTAATTTGCGGTTACTAAATGATCTTTGTTGATGTAATGTCACTTTTAACCAGGTTCTAGAAGTTGATATCACCAAAGATGACAAAGGAAAAAGGGTTCCAGAATATTTCATTCATTTTAATGGTTGGAACAGGAGGTAATTCAGTCTATACTGTAGATATAACATTTTATTACCAAATAGTGATCAATGCAAAGAAGGAATGTATGCATCATGAGGATCAAGTAATGATATTGTTTCTAAATAAAAATTGTCACAGCTAATGAACTATAAAAATGATTGCTTTACCAGGATACTGACTCTCCTATTTAAGTTAATCTATATTAAAAGAATGTATATAAACAATTGTTATTTTATCAGCTGGGATCGCTGGGTGGTGGAAGATCAAGTTCTGAAAGATACAGAAAACAACAGATCACTTATGAGCAGACTCCACGAGCAAGCACTGAAGTATGTTGTTAAAAATACAAATAAAAGTGAATTTCAGGAAGCAAAGAATTTATAATCAAATTCAGTGGAGTCTTAAGTGCTCAGTTCAACATATTTTCAAAATTTTCATGGCTAGAACAAGGATGAAAAAGAAGAGGAGGTTTCTTCAAGGTTCAGAAAGCAAGGACTCTGATGATGCTGGCAAATCTGAAAGGAAATCCATTTCAGAAGTGGTTAGTCTGTCTCCAGTTTGTTTGTTTGTTTTTATGGTTTGTTGTTGTTTTTTAATTGTTCCTGTTTTCTTTGTTTATTTTTTTTGGTTTTTGTTTCAAATCCAAGAATGTAATGTACCTCATGTGAGTTTTCCTGGCTGGTTTGATACAACTTGGGAACTCATGACAAAAAATAAATGTTTTGAAGGTGGAAAACCCAGAACTACCAAAAGTTGAAATTGAAATACCAAGTCAGTTGAAATTGAAGCTTGAAGATGACTGTTACTTTATTAAAAGAAAAAAGAAGGTAATTACAACTGAAAACTTTAATGGTTATTTCTACCACTTAAAAATCAAATACAAAGTTAAAATCATTTATGATTTTGAGACTTGCTCTCTATGACACACTGATAGTCATTCACTGTAAGAAGTTTCTTATAAGTACTAACATTTGTACACTTCCAATTGGTGACTGGGATGGTTGAAAATATCTTGTGTATCTGTCGGATTTCGTATTATTGTTTGAGAGGGTTCCCCTCATTCACAACTTCTTCAATTTGTTTTTTTATCTTCTCTGACAAGAAAATTTTGGGGGGGGGGAGGGAGGGGCACAGACACTCTACCTCTTGAAATTTCCTACAATTCTACTTTGGTTTGCAACATTGAAACATTTTGATGTAATTTTTGTTATGGTTAGCATCATGCCACATCTTTACTCACCAACAGGTGAGGAGATGTTTTTAAACTGATTGGCTGTATGTGTGTTCCTAACCAGTTCAGCTTCTTATAATTCAGTCCATGGTCCAGATTTTTTCCTCTTTTGCACCATTTGTGGTAAAGCAAAAAAAAAAGCAAAAAAGCCAAAAAAATAAAGAAAGCTATTCATAGACCTAGGTCTGTATGGGAACACACCATACTGCCTTTTTGATATGAACCTCCCTCCTGGTAAATAACTTACATTTTCTTCCCAGCTTGTGAAGCTTCCCAGGACACCAAATGTTGTTCAAGTTCTTCAAGATTATTTCCGGCATTATCAGGAATTTTACCCTGGACAGAGGTAAATAATGCAAATGTCCATGGCAAGTACATTGTTTCACAGAATGAACTTGTTATATTTAAGGTAGCTTCATAGTATTTGCTCATCTTATTATTTACTAGCCATAAAATATTAGCCCAGTAATCTTCAAATCTTTGTTAACCTACAGCTCAAACTTGGTCAAAGAGGCAATGGATGGTCTTCGCATTTATTTTGATTTTACTCTTCCAACTTTGTTGCTTTACAACTTTGAACGTGAGCAATATCAAATGGTCATGAAATTCACCCCTCACCCTGAGGAAACTAAGGACAGACATCAAGAAGAATTAAATGGAAAAACACCAACAGATAATAAATATGGAATAGTTAGTTCATCCACAGAAAGCTCTCCTGTGAAGCAGGATTTTGCAAACATTGTTACAAATCAGACTGATACAAAGGAAGGAGAAGGTGTGCACTTCTAGTCCAAGTGATTGAAGGTTAAAATGAATTTAAACTAGTTTGATTTGTGTTTTGCCTTCTTGAAGGATTCAAGCAATGTAACTGGAAAAAGAAGGAAATGTTAATCAAACTAGTTTGGAACCATTGTGACTGGAAATATATTGTAAAATACAACCTATCTATTCTCCTTGCTAATTATTACAAATTTTATCACGTTATTTCTAAGCATTTGATAATTATTGATCAGAGGGTAACCATTGAATATCAGGTAGTAGGTAATCACATGTCCAACACTCCTCTCTCAATTTAAATTTCATTGCCCTTCCCTTTAACTTTCATTTGCTTGGTCATTGGATAGCATAACCCTACATCATTGTACAGTGAGGAGGCACAATGCAAGCATACATTACAAGGCACTGTTTGTCCATTATCCCACCCCACCCCCTCACATGTGTCTTTTGTACACCCATGATTCTTAATTTGTTTGCACTCTAGACAATAACTCATTAGAAATTGGAACATACTAAACACTAGTACACAATTACTAAATAATTTTTTTTTTAAAAAATGATAAAGGGAATTTTTGGTATTTTTACATTTTAATTTTTGAAATAAAGTGTAACTGTAAAGTAGCTGTGGTTGTTGTCAATCACGTTTTGAACTGGATTGAGTTGGACTAACAAAGAACTTAGTTGAGCTTTTGTGATCTATCAGGAAAGCGTGGCCACTTATGCATCAGTAAACCTGGGTAGCAGAAATCAAGAAGATTTATATGTTGCTTGTTACTTTCTTTCCCTTAGCCAAACAAGAAAGACTTCTACGTCGACGTACGCCCAGAAATTCACCGGCAAATGTTGAGGCTTCCCAGTCTGCAACAGTGTCATCCACTTCATCGAGTCCAGAATGCAATGCTTCCGCACCAAAACGGGTCAGTTATCTTTGTTCCTTACTGCGATTGCCTCCTATGTCAACTTCCAGTCCACCGGACCATGGAATTTTTGAAGCTTGACCGAGCGTAAGGAAACTAAGAAGCTGAATCAAATGAAACAGTATAGTATCCACCAAAACAACCCACCTCTTTTGGAGATATGACGAATAACTTCCTTGAGCAAATGAAACAAGCGATAGCCTCAGTGACGCTTTAAATGACTGAAAATATCAATGAGGTACCCATCGAGTGTTATTGTTTTTATTCCTCAGAAAGCAGTGGAGATAGAGGATTGTTCGTCTCAAATTACAGCAGCAACATTTCCAAGTTTACCCATTCCCTGCTCGCTGAGTGTTTCTACCCACACGATGCCTTCACAGGTCTACGGACCTGAGCATTTATTAAGATTATTCGGTAAGTTATTAAGATATTTAATCAGAAAAAATGACTGTATAACGCTTAAATCGCCATTTTCCTCTTTCGGATTATGTTGAGATTTTTATGCTCGGAGAGCCAGAATTTTTCTTAGAGGACCGATCAAATCCGATGACTACTAATATTTCCCAGGGAGTTCAGAAATTTTTAGAAGGCGGCCGGAGGAGTTATGCCACAATTTTGTGATTTTTGCTCTCCCTTCGTTATAGATATGAAATCCTCATTGTTGTGATGTAAGGGAAACCATGGTGAATGTCGCAAATTCCAACAAAACGTAGACATTTTTCATGAGCATTGAAAACTTTCATATTTTCCCGTGTAGTCAAACTGCCTGGCTTGTTAGCAAGAACAGATATGCCCGAGAAGAATCTCGACGTACTTTTGGAGCAAATAAATACATTTCTCAGGTGGGTGCTCATGTAACTTCTCAGACCGTCCTTGCTAATTGACTAGTCATTTCATAGACCGCATACTTCCGTGGTAGTGCAAATAGATATTGAAAGAAAACAATCAATGCAGCTGAAAGAAAGATTTCTGTTTATCCCATAGGTAGACTATTCGCCATTGTTTTCTTTTTGAAATAACTGGTTGTATGATGAAATATGAAGCTGAAGGGAAATCTTGCCCGCTCTGACGAAGGGTTAACGCTTAAAACGGCAGCTTAGAAACTCTTTACGGTGGTCAATTTACATCATCAACTCAGTTGATAAAACCAAATTATCTTATTATACTCCCTCAGTGACGCAGCACCATAGTTTCTTTAGAAATTTACCCTTACCCTTTATAAATTTGGAGAAAGTGAGGATTATGCTTTCACCATGAATAGCCTTGAAATTTACGGTTTCAGTTTCTCATTGATATCAAATCCCTTGTACGTTGGAAGCTTTAACATTTCATTCGAGGAAAGATAGTTTCATAATTTTTTTTATGTGTGTAATTGCAGGTATCTGGCGGAGAATTCTCACACCTTGTTCCCCGAGGACGTTTATTACAACTCGCTGCTGTGAGGAGGGGGCTTGAACAGCTTCTTTACATCTCTGTTGAAAACATCTAAAAGAAACATTACTTCATTTCCTCTTTTCAAAAAGCTTACGATTTTCCTTTTCCATTGTTGAATCATTTCATGTGTTAAAAAATGTCATACGTTTAAATTCCTTTTGATCGGGGGTTAATCTGCACACTGCCACATAACCTGAAGCAAAACTCTACTATCTTTCTCTCCGTCGGTTGTAAATATCTTTCTCGTGTACGTTTACGCATGAATGTAACAAATATTAATTTATTTCGTATGTATGCTTGAAAGGGACTATGCGCCTTTTTGTTAAGAACCCGTTCGTTTGTCAATAAAAACGCTTTTTAGTGACCAATTTGTAAGATAAACACAAGTCTTAGAGTACACTTTAATTATCTGAGTGAAATAATACTAAAATGGTCATGGACCGACACGAGTTAACCCGCAGGACCCTATTTCTTAAAAAAAATTTTAAAAATTGCCAGCGGAATTCAAAGCTCTTGCACGAAATCGAGGCGAGTTGTTAACCAGTCCAAGATGGCGCCCGAACCCCGACATCGCTCAAGAAAGAAAGACAGGAATAGTTTACGTTCTCCAAACGTCTAACGCAGTGAGAAATTTTTACTATTCTTAAATGGTGCGAGTAGAGATCAGAATGACGATGTGAGGTGAGAACAGAAGACGCAAGACGGCGTTAATTTGTTAAGAACATCGATCTCCATGTATCCTTTGTGTATATAGAGACCGACTATCGTTGAGTCGTTGACCTCCGATTAAACGAGTGTTGGTCATCGGATTCATGTGATGTCACGCTCCTTGAAAGTTGATTAGAGACATCACCAGATTTAACAGACGAAAGATCGCACTAAATTCGCGAGAAGTATTTCAAGCAATACGTTCACCACTCTACATTTAGCACCAGCGTAGCGCTTGAATTCGTCTTGTGTAAGACACTGCTGGTGCTGTTAGACACTACTCGCCTGCACAATTATCACGACTAACTTAAAATGATGGTGTGGCTTTTAAAAAAGAAAAATTATGTTTGTTGTGCCTCTGTTGATGTAATAGCCTCGATCTCAAGCTAGACAAGTATAGAGTGCTGAAGATTGTACTTTTTGTTACTCAGATCTATGATAGTAAACGTATATTTAGTTTTTCGGTCAAATCCTCAGTAAATACGGTACAATACGTAAGCTTTTTTGCGGGAGGAGGGCAACAAAACGACTATTATATGCGGAAACGACGAGAACAGAACGCGGTCAAGTGTAGATATGACAGAATGCAAAACATGTCTCTGTGTTCAATCAGCTGTGAATACAACATTGTTTCCAAGTGCAGGTCGACAATTCAGGTGTTGAAAGTCTTTCAAAGTCAAAACGTCATTTTAGGGTCTCTTTCCTTTGTATCCACTAGTAGAGACCCTGGAAGCGAGGTTGTAATAGACATATTTAGTTCCAGCGCTGACCTGTTTACAGAAGAATTAGGATATCTGGACTTATTAGTCAGAAAATTCATCAAGCTATTTAGTTGTATATCTAAAGACATCAATTGTGTTCAAAGAAAAAGCAAATGCATCAATGCTGGACACGAACACCTCAACAAACAAGCTAGTGTAGAAACAAGAACGTGTAACCCAACCATAGCATTGCAGTCACTCCGACGGTTCCGGAAAATCTTAATTTAAAGATGTGCCTTACACCAGGAGCCCATGGTGGGCTCCTGCTTTCATTTATCAATAAGGGTCATCATCAGCCGATTAAAGTCATTAGAGAAGCGCAAACCTAGTGTCCAGATGATGACTTTAAACAAAAACGAAATGCAACCATTAAGCAGCAAAGGCTGACTTTAAAATATCCCACTCTCTCTAGGGCTACATAATAAATCCAGTTACTATAGCTACTTGCTATCTTGAGTCACTCTCCGAGGCCCTTGTGGTGTACGGAGAAATAGTAATTTAAGCTGGTTCAGGATTGTTACACATCAAATGCCACATAATGACAGCAGAAACGAGGAGTTAAAATGTGTCCGGTTTTTGTATATGATTCCAAGTTCGTGTGCGGAGATAACACGACGATCAATAGATAGTTTATCAAAACAAGATCACTAAAATATTTCTTTTAATTATTTCCATTTTTATGTATTCTTAACCATAAAATGAACCTCAATAACAAAAACTTCGTCGAATTACTATAACTGAAATTTGAGAATTGAATTGTTTGAAATTTGCAAAATTTTAAAAAGATCCATTGTGAGGAAGGTACTTCATGCCTAAACAAAAGCATTTGATTTTCGATTTCTGACTAAATTCCACTCTCTCTTCGTTTACCATACTTTATTTTCCCAAAAGCAAGGGTTTATACAGGTGTGAGAGCACAGTCGAACCAGTTTTCCTACTTATGTACACACATCTCAGGCAGCTGCAAATACAAAAATCAGCTCGAGTGTAAACTGACTGTTGTTAAAAAAGCTTTCGTAAGGTCTCCGACGAACTACAGTTGTGAAGCTACTCGAAGGTATTAATCGGTCGTGTTTTAACTCTGTAAAACTAGACTAGTGCGCCACTCAAGAAAGGTAAATCACTTATCTCTCACTATCCTGGTCAACGTTTTCCCCCTCTAGTAAGATCAATGTTGTGAAAAAATATCAAAGATACTACAATTCAAACTCACTCATGGAAGGAAAGTATACAATTTTAACCTGGTTTTCCGTGAAGAGTTCTTAACGAAGAAATAGTGAGGCAGACAGGCATTGAAATAAATACAAATGAATGAGGAAAGCGAATTATCGTATATGTAACTTGAGTTTTTATGATAGATTCAGATTTTCGAAAAGAAATCTCCCAGAAGGGGTGCGGCCTAACCCTCTGTTTTTTAGGCTGGTACAGTTTGTTAGACTATCGTGTAGCAATTTGTTTTGTCGTTGTCGTGGTTGTCTTTTTCCAGAGAAGAAATCCGTTTAGTTGAGAATGCGAGCCTTAACTGTGTTGTTAGCGTTGATGGCTGTGTCAGCAACTTCTAATGCATACTACAGAGTGTGTTATTACACAAACTGGGCCCAGTATCGACCGGCGGGGGCCAAGTTCTTTCCAGAGGACATTGACCCATTCCTGTGCACACATATCATATACTCGTTCGCCAAAATCAACCAACAGAACATGATTGCCATGTATGAATGGAACGACGATAAAATGTACGTCCGATTTAACAATTTGAAAGAAAATAACCCTGAGTTGAAGACACTGTTGGCTGTTGGTGGTTGGAACCATGAGAGTGGTACTGAAAGTCCATTCTCTCGCATGGTGAGAACGATCGCCACACGAAAAGTCTTCATTGACTCTGTAAAGAGGTGAGAAACTTGTGTAAGAAATTGGAATTCAAAATCATGAATTCAGATCCTAATTCTGCCTTGTTCTTGTTTCGAGTTAGATAGGAAAGTAGTTGGCACTTGCATCTTTTCAAAGAAAAGAGAACTTCGTGATCATTAACATGTCGGTTTTATCGTGTAATAATACGGAATAGATTTATTGTGAGAAAACACGTTTATTGCGAATTTGACTATCCTCGGATGTTAAGAGTTTTGAAACACTGTATTCTTAAATTTGGAAGGAAGTAGCAAGCAACCAAAGGCGATGTTCAATTGATTGGGTCGTAGTTTCAACTGAAAAAGTAAACCTGTGCCATGCCACGGACATAGAATTTTCCTTCCTGAAGCTTCTGTTTGTTTAGATTTGTTCTCATTCTTTTCCTCGCTCTCTTTCTCCTTATTTAGTTTGTTGAGACAGTACAACTTTGATGGACTTGATCTAGACTGGGAGTATCCTGGAAATCGTGGCAACTCTCCGCCTGGGGACAAACAACTCTTCACAATCCTTTGCCAAGAACTGCTCACTGCTTTTAAGAAAGAGTCGGCTGAGAGCGGAAAGCCACGACTTCTGCTAACAGCCGCCGTAGCCGCTGGTTATGCAACAATTGACAAGGCATACGAGATCAGCAAATTAGCTGGCATTTTAGACTTTATCAACCTGATGGCATACGATCTTCATGGAAGCTGGGATTCCCAGACAGGGCATCACACTGCTTTGGAGGGTCCCACAGGTGATAAACTTACAGTCTCCCACGCAGTGCAATATTGGATGGATAAGGTAATGTTTGATTTTAACAAGGAAGCATGTCATTAATCAGAGAATTAGACATCGTTTTCTGATTTAGGTTGTATTTTTTCCTGATAACTTTTAGACACTGAAATCTCAGTTACAGGATCGCTTTAGTCAGTGATTCTTCGAAGTATCGAAATCCACTGAGGTGTTGAAACTTTCTTGAAATTAACTTGTTAGTTTGTCAGTTTTTTGCAATCGAAGAGTTTCACTTTGATGCTTATTTGTTGTACATTTGTTTCCATACGATTGCTCAGGTTGTTCTGTCCTGTACTGATTTGTTCAGTCTAATTACTCGTACCTTTGCACTCTTAGACTTGTTCCTATTATTACTCAGGGTATGCCGTGTAAGAAAATCGCTCTAGGATTAGGAACTTATGGCCGAGCATTTAAGCTTGTCAATCCGAATAAGAATGGACTGGGAGCTTCGGCCAGTGGAAAGGCTACCCCAGGGAAATACACCAGAGAAGGGGGATTCCTGTCCTATTACGAGATTTGTACAATGGGTCTGACCGTGGTACAGGACAACACAGTGAAAGCCCCGTATGGATACAAAGGAGACCAGTGGGTGGGGTACGATGATGAGATGAGTTTGACACTGAAAGTGAACTCTGTCATTAAAGAAAAAAATCTGCTGGGTGCCATGTTCTGGGCGCTGGATCTGGATGATTTCAAGGGTTCTTTTTGCAAAAAAGGGAGGTAAAAATACGACGTTACTTTTTTCTTTGATTTCTTTAACAAAAAAAAAATTCGCAGTTGTGCACTTCGAACATTTAATGTGATAAAATATAGTCTAGTAGAATAGTTTTAACTGAAATTGTTGTGCCTTGTCTAACTCGAGAGGTTGTCGAATTGCGAATTGTGATGTTACGACTCAGCAGTTTTCTAATGTTCCAAGTTGGTACGTAAGTCAAGCTATGAAATAACTGAGCGATTTCTTTCTTCTTTTGCTTCGTCCAGAAAGCTTTGAACATGTCCCATGCTGTAAGTCAAATTGAGAGCAGTCTGTTTATTTCATTAATTATCCACTGACTTCAACCCTGTCTCACTAAGGTATCCTCTGATGAATGCCGTCAAGCAAGCATTAGGGGGAGGAGGCGGGGGAACAAGACCTCCCATCCCCTCCCCATGGCCAGAACCTAGTACCCAGCCCCCTTCTGCTGGGCCTCCTACAGGTGGACCTCCATCTGGATCTTGCCATGCTATAGGGGCGTGGCAAGGGAATGCAGGCATGGATAAATGGTGTAATGAAAACTGTGCCCGGGGAAACTGTCCAGGGGATTTGTGTGCATGTACTTGAGAAAGCAAGAGGCCTTCTATCGGACAAGAAGTATCAGACTAATCATTGTAGTAGGAGAAAAGAGAACGCTTATTAAACGTTGAAAGTGAAGGGGTTTGTGTTTGTGTGGATCTGTTATTCCCAACCCGTCCAATCACTTAGTAATTGAGGTCTTAGTGACATTTTGAGAATCATCTTTAGTGATCAGTCATTGTGTATCGCCGGCGCGCAGAGGGGAGGGGGGGAGGTTGGGTGATTTTAATTGTCACGATAAAATTTACTTGATCCCGCCTTAAAGTTCAGTAATGTTTTTACCTCCCCACCCCCCTACCCCTCATCGGCAGTTAATTTGCAGTCAATTTTTTATAGTTCCCCATTTATACTCTGCTGGTGATGTCTGATCCCCCTCTGTTTTCTCTGATAACCATGTGATTCTCCCCTCTAACAAAATCTACGACCCCCTCTGCCCCCAGGCGACGAATAATAACTGTCCTCCCCTATATTTATCACGAATTTATTCAACCAGCGTCGGGTCGGTCTCTTGGAAAAAAAAAACCTCCGAAGTTGTGACGAAAAGTGGTGTGGTAATCAAACATTTTAACACCTGTCCGTTATTCAAGTTAGCGGCCTTTTTTTAATTCTTTTCCGTACTTTGAGAATAAAATTGCTCGATCGATAGCCTTTTGTGCGATGAATGATTTCTAACGAAATGAAATTAAACGTACCATTTCCCTAAAAATAAAGGTTCGATCGGTAATTTACCCCCAGCTGATGTTATTATGTCAAATTCCCGCCGGATTTTTAGGGATACCTCACATTTCTGATAACCTTTATTTCATGGGACGTCATTTTAATTCCTCCATGCACAAGAGTATGGTATTTTTTAGTATGATATTTCTTCCATTTGCTGGAAAACTCGTCCTGAGTTTTTGAATGATATTAATAAAAGGGGAAGTGGAGTTTATTGAAAGAAGCAAAAGGATGCAATTATGGAACTGATAAAAAATTCTTCATTCAGTTTTTTCAATCACCGACGCAAAAATAAATAAATAAGGTCTTATCGCTAAAAAACAAAAGATTATTAAAAATTAATTGAATCGAGCCTGAACCCTCAAAAGGCAGTTGTTTTGTTAAAATGCAGGTGTTGGACATGAGATTGCACTCCACAACTAATGATATTCTGCTGGTCACAATAAATTGTTATTTTCCTTAGTTTAATTTAAGGTGAGAAAATATGACCAATCAGGACAACATGAAATAATAACTAAAATGTCAGTCACATCGGATGCAGGCTAATAAAAATAAAGTGATCAATGCAAATGCATGTTGGTATACTTGTTTGTCAGGTAAAATTAGTTCCTAACTATCGAGAGGAAAACACTTCGCAGAAATTATCTCGGTTTAATCGCACCATCCATTTTTATTTCCACTTCAAGTGACCAACCACCAGTGTAGGTAACTATCTAAGTTCAGTGTAATATAAAATTTAAAAAATCATCACTGCTTCACTGCTTCACGGGCAAAATTCAATCAAAATATTGATGTTTTATTGTGAAGAAAACAATAAAAATTTCCAACGTTACTTATTGGTAGAGCCAAAGAAACATTGTTAGTACTAGGTCAATGCTTTAATGAATCAAATTACATAGTGTCTTAATAAAAATTCGACAACTGCGTTGAGGGAAAGAAATGGAAACAACTTGTCACATCGCATTCACGTTTTATTTATCCACTTTTCTGACTGGTTTCCCAAGTTTCTGAATTTTCATTTCGCCTTTCAAGACATTTCCGACATTTCATTTCATATAATTACTGAGGCTGTGAATTAATTTATCAAACCAAACATCTTTCGTTTACAAAACTGATGAAAGAGCTCCAGGGTTTGGGAAAACTGTCATATGTGATTGAAAGGCAATCTCGGCGGACGGAAATCAAATAAAAACAGGCAAAGAGTATGGACGTTGAGTAGAGAGCATAAATTCTCTTGACAAAAAACTAACCTGGCCAGCAACGAAAATCTGAATTGAGACTAATTGGAGTGAAGGACACTCATTGAAGAGCATTCAATCACAGGGAATTTTGACGAAGGTAAGACTGAGCTCTTGTTTTAAGATTACTGTCATTCAAGTACAGTGTCTGGTCCACTATTTTAGCTATGGGAAAGGTACGAAAACTCAAGGAGGTTTCAAACATCGGACTGAGGGTACTTGAAATACGTAAACTTTGTACAGGATGGATTCCAAGTTTTAAACGGAATTCGTTTCGAGTCTGTTTGTTGAGCAGTCTAAGTTTCCTTGACGTTGAGATTTAAAACCAAACTCATTACGTGCCCACCATAAACTGTTTTCAATCTTTTTCGATCTTCGCTAGATGTGTAACGGACTCGAAAATTCCCCAGCAGGTTTTGAGCGCAATTAACTCGGCCAGTTTTCTAGTTCGTCAAAAATCAAATATCAAGCAGCCATTTAGTTCGTTATTCACCTCATGTGAGGTAATTTCTATATATAGGTAACCGGTCAAGTCAAGAAACGAGTACATACCAAACGAACAACGCTTCATTTTTTTGTTTGAAACGGAGAACGCTTCCCCCTTTGTTGTTAGAAACGAACCACGCTATTAGAATCGTTACTCAAATATATTCATGGTATTGTTAAAAACCAAGAAAAAGTTTCTCAAGCTTACGAAACGTCCGTGAGTAAGAAACGATCACATACCAAACGAACAATGCTGTATTCTGTAATTGGAAACGAACAACGTTTCCCTTTGTTGTTAGGAACGAACAACGCTTTAAGAATCTTCATGGTGTTGTCGGAAACAAAGAGCGCTTTAGTGATGAAAAATTTCTCAATGTTATTGCCTATTAATAGTCTAAAATTCTGATCTTTTTAGTATTTGCTTCTTTAGGCGACTTGACTTTTTTTTCGGGCGACATAACTAAAATTTCGGACAACATAACTCAGGTTTCGGGCGACATGACTTCGGGCGAGATGACTCTGGGCTACTTGACTGTAAACCCTATATATATAGACACACTAGTTTCATCTCAAGGCTAAGCTTGTATATACCCAAGAGAACCGAGAAATAATTGATTTAAATATTCTATTCCAGAGGTCTTTGTTGCTGATCAGTTAGAAGTTACATTTTCCCTTACATTTTCGTAATTCGTAAAGGGAATAATTTTTAAGGAAAAAGTTCAAGAGTTGGATGGTAATTGTAAAAGTGTAATGTCCCTAACAAGACTACTTGTTTAAGTATAGTGAGTAAAACTGATCATTTTAAATCGTGTACATGATTTTTATCATATTCTTTCGTAAACAGTCAGTTGACACCCGTCTTTTCTTTTCAATTTGCATACGTCGCTATCGGCAAAATTCAGCTCTCTAACGATATTGAACTTCAGGTAAAATTTAAAATGATTCGGCTGGAAAAAAAAAAACTGGAAAGAGATCCACATTAAGATCGTCATTGAAGAAAGGCCGGGAAACTGCAACTTTTTAATAGTTTTTCATTTCCAGCTTATTTTCCATTATACTAAGGACTGACAAAAACGGAGACATTTCTCAAAGGAAAATATAATGTACTGTCCGTGGTGTATGCCTAATTGATCACTCCCCCGATGAGACTGTTTTCAGAGCCGATACAAACAAATTAGAAACACATATTGTAAATAAACATAGCGTTTAAAAATCCTAACTGACATGAGGCAGACTAGTTGGCTATATACAAAGTGCAGCCAAAAAGTTGAAATCGGTGCAAACGGGATTACAAGCCCAGAGCCTCAACCACTCGACCACATTGCCCCCAATAATATCAAAGAAAACGTCTCCATAAGATACAAGATTAAGAATAAAATTCAATTCACCCATTCCTACATTGCCAATAGATGTCAGATCAGCCTTTTCAAGGGAGAAATAATAAGTTACCATTTCATTAACCTGCCAGAAAAACAAAGGATGCTCGAAAATTTTAAGGAAGAAATGAAAGTGAAACTGTTCAGATTTACTGACGTTTCCAACAAAGTTTAGCTTTTACTCCTCATTATTTGTGGATTTTTAATCTGCATTCTTTCCTAACACCTAACATATTACTTATTGAAAATTTGAAGGATAACCAAAAAAAGGGGAACGGCTGGTTTGGCCCGGCTAAGTTTATTAAGAACGTTTGTAAAGGAAAAGTAACTGATATGAATAATTAATGAAAGGTTTAAATGATACCTGATATTTTGTTTTTTTTCCAAGAATTGTTTTGTTGTTTGATCAATGATTCCTACGTTCGGTTCAGTTTCAGCTTCACATATTAGCCATAATTGACAATCTGCCCAGTTTTACCTCTACTGTAGTTAGGTTCGTGTTCAGAATAACTCCTTTTATCAGAAAGGAAACAATAAAGAGGACCAAATCGGTTGCTTTAAACGAGAAAAAGGTGAGGAAAACTTCATACGCACACGACCCCCGTAAAGTCATGACGGGGGCATTCTCAGTGCTCTTGTTTTAACCAAACATGATCTTTGACGAACATAGGTTTGAGATCATTTCTAATCTCATTCATATCAAACTGAAGTAAAAGATTTGTTTTTCCAAATTTTTTTGACTCGGTATAACTTGCCTGAATGTAATGTAACGCAGTATTTCGTAATTAGTGTTAGTGAGTAGCGTAAGCGTTAGTGTAATTAACTTTGTATTTGTTTGTATTACTCTAGTATTTGTGCTTTAAGTGAAAATTAAAAAAAATGTTAAAAAAAAAAATAAAAAAAAAATAACTTGCCTGCGAATGAAGTTTTCATTACGTGCAACCCGGCACTTGGAGTACTTCTTTAGACAATCGACGGAGATTATAGTTAAAAGGTTTGCTAATGGTTTGAGGTGTTTTTCAATTTCTGAAACCTGAATTTACATCATGAGCCGGATAGAAGTTTTCCACAATTACTACAGTTATAGCTACATGAGCATGTTTATGACCCTTTTGAATTAATTGCTATGCAAACATATTATTGACTTTTGAAAATGTTATCGATTTTAATACCAATGTCCGCAGTTTTTCTCATAACATTGCTTTTGTTTTTTGAATTTGAATTTTCATCCCTTGAAGGTGTTTTTTTTGGAGAGGGGGTTTATTTCAACCGGCGACAATAGCTTCGCTTGCTGACATTAATGTTAAAGCGTGGGAGTTGTTTTCAAATTGAAAGGTTGAAATTCTGTCGTCCGTAAAAACTAGAGGAAATATATCTGTTTATTATTTTAAATGCGTGGCGTAAAATGCTTTTTGGAATCATTGTCTTTGAGTGATAATTAGACAGCTCAACGATCGAGAAGATCTACCAAGCAAGTTTTTATAGTCATCATGCACAGAAGCGATTCTTTCTAATGAAATACAAAATATATTTTCCCCATATCAGCTCTTGAATGCCTAAACTATGGACGGCAAATCACTCCTAAATATGTCTCTTTTGGAATTTATTACTAAATATTGTACTTGGGTGGGTTCAGTCAATAACAGAAGCAAGACTGGCGGCTTTGAAACCTTGCTTCCTAAATGCCCTCTTAAAGGTGAAGGTAAGGGTGGGGGTGGGGTGGGGGTCAAGGGTGGGGTTGGGGGTGGGGGTTAAGGGTGGGCGTGGGGGTGGGGGTGTGGGTTGGGGTCATTAGGAAAGTAGGGACGAACGTTGATAGCATCAAAAAGGATCAGTCTTGATGTTTTTGGCATCATGTATGAAACATATAAATGAGTCCAGTAAATTGGAGGGGGTTTAGTTCTATTTGATGGTATTTTATCTTTTGAATTTGCTATTCCACCCTGGACAAGCACGCACCTGTATCAGCGTGGGAATTATTTTGCTAATACCAGACAACTATCTTAAGAACAAAGTTTTGGACGCCAGTGAATAAGAATGACCCTTAACGATACTCGTTCATTCCGTTGTCAATTTCCTTGATGAAGGTCTCTTCTTAAAAAGAATTCGTGGCACAAACAACATTTGATGATCGTTAAAGAGGGCGTTTTTATGGCACGAAATCTTTCCGGGCCCAACAGGACGCCTGTTGGTCGGTTCACATATGTGATTTAATTAGTAGGTTTCACTTAGGAGCCAACTCGCAGGTTGTTTAATCCATTTTTAGTACGCTCCCCCCGAGGGGATTACAACTGTTTTCATTCCTTTGTGTGGTAGAGAGATGAATATTTTATTTCTTGATATTACCAAATTCTGGGAAACCTTTGAACCTTTTAACAGATATTTTTGATAATCAAGACAGATAAACTGCACAAAGCGCACGGTCGCAAATAAAAGATAAGTTTGTTGCGTAACATAAGGAGTCAAAATCTTTCAAGTAGTTTTCTTTTTTAGCAGTTACTTGGTAACATGATGGACAAGGGCCTTGGAGAATTATCTCGCCATGAACAAAACTGCCGAAATTAAATCCACTGCGCATTTCTGACATGTTTGAGTTATGGTGTAACGTGGTTGTTAACCCAAAAAGTGATCGACACCGAAATCGAAACTGGACCGAGATCGTATTCACGTGGCATATTCTGTTATTTGTTTTTCCCACGCTTGCTCAAAACAAGAACATCTTCCGCCATCCTACAACATGGCTTACAACTGATTTGCATCTCCCACACACTCTTGTCGTTGTATTGCAGTCGCATATAGGACATTAATTTAAGATTCTAAATCTTTTTTCATTTAGATTGCTTGCTCTAACTAAGAAAAAAATACCGCCTTGTATGTATCCGTGTTTGTATTCAAATTCGATCACCATGGTCAACTTTGAGCACATAAATCTCAAATAAGATTTTATGGTAGATTCACAACTCGACAGAAGAAGGATTCAGTGCTCTGCAGAAGCCACCATTTTGAGGTTATTTTGTTCGTCCGCCGTGTAAGAAACTTTCCTTCTTAAAAAATTTAAAGCCGGTTAGTTAACTTTGCAATTTCTTGCTCCGCTGGTAAATATTGATATTTTCTTTGCTACGCGATTTTTTTTTTGTTCTTAGGACCTGAACACATTGATTTTGTGACTGACTTAAAACTTTGCTTCGTTAGTGATTTTTTGCGATCACATCGTCTAGAAGGTAGTTTTAAAGTTTTATGTCAATTTATTTTTATTTTTTATTTTCATAAATACGTTATTAGAAAAGAAATCGTTAAAGACAGATCCCAACCGCAGAATCTGATTACTAAGCATAACTTTACCACCGGCAGTGGCATTGTATGACCTCAAGATTTCTTTGCGATAACCTGACCAGTTTGAATCAATATTTTCTCACTGACTCTCCTCAGTACTAACTAAGGAAAGTCGTATTTTGAATTTAAAGTATGGGGGGGAGGAAATGATATGGCTTGTTTTATGGCTGAAAAGTAAGAGCGTAAGCAATGTAGGAATACAGCAATGCAGAATGCTGTTCCCCCTCCCTCCTCCTCCAATCCCCTCCACCATCCCAACCCACTCATATTCCCAGCTGAAAAGGGAAAATCTCCATAAAGTTATAGACAGGGTGTTGTAAAAGTGAATAGCCGCGACAAAACCGATTCTAAAGTAACAGACCCTCTGTTCCAATCAGACACAGGAAACAAAGAGTAGATTCACATTCCAAATCTCCGGAGACAAATATCTCATTCCATAAAATATTGTTTTCATTTGGCTTCCGGAAAGGTTTTTCAGGAAGTTTAAGGAAGCTTTCAGTCTTTAAATATAGTTATGACATTAACTAGGGTTTATTGCTTTAACTTCGATCAAACTGAGAGACCGCCCTCATTGCCCATGCGTACAAAGAGTAATGACGTACTTAATGTCTGTAGCCATCATACCAGCCATCAAAACATCAAGCAGCCGATCGATATCTATAACAGAGTTCCGCGCAATACAGGTCACCCACAGATCGAACAACACTTGGTGTAGGTGAAAGATCATACCCAGAGTAGAGAGCGGCAGTGAGAGAAACCTTTCATGTTGGTGAGTTTTTTAGAATATTCTCACCAACCTCGCTAATGTTTCATTCCTTTATTTCATTATTATTACCAATTGTCAAGGGCAATATTCTAGAAAAGGTGAGTAATATGTGACCTGCATTTTTGATCGCGAAACAAAAATTGTGGTTATTCCCGAGAAAAGGTTACAGAAACATAATTTTAAAATTGAATAATACGACACTGCAGTAAGCTTTCTTGTTCTTGCTCAGTAAACTGCGTACAGAAATCTTCATCCGCCTTCAAGAGTTCACTTTCGGCTATTTTTCAGCCGGAAAAGTAAGGAAGATAGTTATGTCCTTATACTAAATGATATATCATAATACTTTTCACTATGAAATTATGTTTCGTCTCAAAGTTTCGACAAAAACCCAAACCTTTGAGTCATCTTTGGTAGTTTCGACGTAAACCGGATAATTTTGATCAATACTCATTCAAAACCATTGTATTTCGGAAAAATTACCTTTTTTTCTCAAAAATTTACCGTTTCAGATTTTTATCATTAGTTTGCTGATCTATTGTTTTGTGCGGTTTTCATCAATTTTTAAGAAACGAGAAAAGGAACTCAATCAAAAGATTATACAACAGCACAATATTGTCAACCAGTAATACAATGTTTGGAATATTTTATCAGTCTGTAGTATTATATTCCCGGAATGTAATATTTACCCGACGGCAGATGCAATATGAGAGAGCGTTTCGACAACTAACAGGCTAAAATCACGGATGGGGAAATATTTGACATAGCGAACCCATTTTATAATAATAATTTGATCACGTATTTCTGGGTATTGACACAGAACTGATAAAAGTGAGAGAGATCGGAGCTGTTGTAGATAAATTAAAAAATTAGTGTTATTCCGTTTATGGTGATAAAATTGACCTAAACCTTATTTGGCATGTTTAATCAAATCTATCATGATAAGCTGAGACTTTCATTTCTGTTTTCCAAGAAAATATTTCATTCTAGGGAATATGAAACACTCTGCCGACTTGATTAAAATAAATCGGAACTCTTCGTGCATTCTGAAGGCGGGTTTCTCTTCTTAATCTAATTAGGAATATGAATTGTAAGCAGACACCTTCACGCATTAATGTTGATGGCTGTATGCATAATTTTTATACTGACATCTTGGTTAGCAACCTGTGCAAATACCTCAGAGAAAAACCAGACATCTGACTCATCAGAAGGGTAAACAAAACACCCTTTTTCGCAACAGATAACAGGTCTTTTATTGATGAATACTCTTTATTTCAGTTTGTAAACTTAAACAGCCGTCACTTTTCATGAAAATGATTTAAGCAAAGCTTCTCTTCTCTCTCCATCTCTCTGACTTATCCGATCAATAATTTAAGGCGAACAAAAAAATTCATCATAAGTGCATCGTACAAGTTCTTTTTAAAATGTTTTATAGTTCATCATTGCCCGAGTCAGACGTAACGCAATCGCTTTTTTAGACCACCTGCTATTCAATAACTAATGCAGTTAAATGCCTTTCAAAAAAATGGCAAATTTCTATTATTCTTAAGTGTTTCCAAAAATAGAATAAGTTCTTCCTTTTGCAATCCTTTCCTTTGTCAACCGAAGCTCGAAATTGTTCGATGAGTAACTCACGAATTAAATCGGAGATAAGTAATGCCATAAGAAATTGATAAAAGCTGCTTTTTAAACATAAACTGGTCGTTATGAACACAACACCGATGGATGATTGATAAGTACTTCGATTGACCATTGCATTCAAATACTTTCAATTTACTCCTGCTCCATTTCCTTCATACAACGAACTATTGCAAAAGGACTAACGCATTTATTTTATTTGTTATTCATCTAAAAACTGATACAAGTAATGAAACTGAGTCTTTTCTTTTTGCCTGAGTTTTGAGTGCATGATATAGTTTCATCTTTGGCGATTAGTTATCGACTTTGTCTGCGGTTATTGCACAACAACCCATTTAGATTTAGCGACTGCATTTTAATGATATCTCAAGTAACATTATGTTTCCTCGGGCGAATGAGAACTTTAAAAAAAACCAGAATGGACAAGATATTTACCATAAAGTATATCTGACAGGGATACATAAAGAACCTTCCTTCGGTAGGGCGAGGAGATGTTCTTTTATCCCAGAATTTCATTAAAGCACTGAGGACGATATTTTATCGATGGGAAAGGCGAGGAAAAAGGATTTAAAGGCGGTTACAGTATTACTTTAGAATACACTGGCATTAACCCAGTAAAAGTTACCAGTTGCTTGCTTCATAGGGACCCCATAAATCTTATTTCTATTATGAATGAAACACCGAATTTATGAAACATTGCATTTACCTAAGTGGCGATATTTAGATAAAAATCGTACAAGCCAGCCTTATTCAGAGTCAAATAAATTTACCGTCAATAATTTACGAGAACTGTGCGTGACAATATCACCACATATTTTTTTTGATTACTAATAAGCTACAGCCGCAAATGTAAATAAAAAAGGCTTTTTGTCTTAAATATTCAGACACAGTTTGACAACAGAACTTTCTGTCATTTCCACTTTCTTTGCATGTAAAGCAATTAGGCTCTGCTATTATAAACAAAACATGGGCTACTTTAACTCAAAAAACTCATCGCACGATTCTCTTAAATTGCTTTAAAGTTTTCCATAAGAAATTGATTAAAGCTGCTCTTTTAACACAAACTGGTCGTTATGAAAGCAACGCTGATGGATTTAACGTAATGAGGCACTGCTTTTAAAAGCAAAACATCAGCTTCTTAAAACTAAAAAAAAAAAATCCGCGCACAATTGTCTTGAATTGCATTTAAGTTTTCGATGTTGGCGTGAATATCACTCCGGTTTTAAATTATGCTGGGTCGAAAACTTGTCTTAAAAGGACAGCTGATATGGTAATCAAGTATAAATAATGATGGAATATTTCCTTGGGCGCGACGAGTGTCCATAAGTGACAAGAAACATCCTGCATATATATTAGCTGTTTTAAATTGGAGTTCATGGGGGACGAAAACAATAAGGCTCTTGGCAAAAATGTCGAGGTAATGAAGTTTGGTGACGAAACTAGCACCAATTGGTTCGAAGCGATTTAGAGATAAACAACTTTAACGAAGCCACACCGATTCAATTGTCGTTTTTACCCGAAAAAGCTTTAAGTGTAGATGCGGCCACACACTTGATATCAAATATAAATGATTTGTGTAAACTTATATGACAGCGCAATTGGACAGGAAAGTACTCCATAATGTTACTGATATGAGCTGGTCCAACTTAGCTTTTGGTCTTTAAGACTCATTTAATCATCCGCCATCAGTGCAGCTTAGAGTGGGAAGAGAGAGCCCTCAGACAACATTTAAACAAAGAGTAATCGAGTCTTTAAACAAAGGTAAAATTTTGTCTTACTTAGTATTATAAACATTTTTTTACCCGCTGTAAAGCACATCCAACTGCTTCAGTAAAACTAATGTGATGTTACCTCGTATAGAAGCTAAGGCAAAAGGAATTGGATAAGCCTTTCATTTTACATTTATTTTTTATTCCCAACTAATCAAAGGGAAACCTTCTCTTGTGAATGAGTGGATGAGATTAATA
Organism: Pocillopora damicornis; assembly: GCF_964200805.1. Lineage (NCBI taxonomy): Eukaryota > Metazoa > Cnidaria > Anthozoa > Scleractinia > Pocilloporidae > Pocillopora > Pocillopora damicornis. The sequence continues at coordinate 20,740,338 of NC_142682.1, forward strand.
TATCATTGACCATTCATTTTGCCGTGATTTTTTTCGCCTCTTCCAAATTCAAATTAATATCTTCAGGTAGGGTTTGGTGCGTGGCTGAGCCAAATCAAGCGTGATTAAAAATGTTTGCGAGGGAGGAGGAGTAAACTAAAGTAGTGCTCTATGTTTTTGACCAGCAGACAAGGCTAATTTGAGTTCAAGGAAGCCCCCTTTTTTTTTTTAAAGACTCGAACATAGCACGATGTCCACAACAAATGCTACGCATGCTCGCTAAAATTTCCGCGATAACAAGAGTTACCTTCACCTTAAAAGCTGTTTTAAAAACAAACATAAAAGCTTTCTTGATTGTCCTCTGCGGGCAAATAGACCACTTTGTGTTATTTTTTAGATTACGTCAAGTGTCTCCAATAGTTATTCGTATTTTTGTCCCATATCAGCCTAAGGAAAAAGATAGTTAGATTAGAGGGAAAGCTATTCCTTAAGCAAGATGATTTGCATGAACTGACATCTCACCAGCAGTGGGTATCTGCAGTCTGAGTTGCAAAATATGGTCATTAAAAACAAACTAAGCGGCCATGATATTATTACTGACGCTATTCTGCTCCATTATTCAATTACTGCTAAAATGTTTGCAGGAAAGTTACCTTCGGGTTACAGACAGAAAAACTAAAAAAACAACAACGCTGCCTGAAAATATTCCAGCTATCAATTACTTACCCGCTTGTGCTACTTGTTCATTTCTGCGACCAGCTTTCCGAGTCGCCTCACAGCTTGAATCACAAGCGCAAAATCTGTTGCTTTTCGGAAGAAAATCAAGCAGCCTTGAAATAAATGGAACGTACAAAGTAGGTGGAATTAAATTATTCAACTTTTCAGTATGATATGATTTCTTTGGAGAGAGGCCAAACGTCAGATCTGCCGTTTTTTGAGAACTTAATATTTCTCGTCAATCATCTTACAGATCAACTTTCAGTTGCGAATGGATTTGCTCTAACAAAATTGTTGCTCTAACAAAATTGTTGCTCTAACAAAATTGTTGCTCTAACAAAATTGTTGCTCTAACAAAACTGTTGCTTATAATTCTTTTTTTTCGCGTGAAAAAAGGCACGAAAAATGTGGAAACAATAGATGCCATATTTAGGAACAAAAAAAACATTTGCAAAAAATGCTCTCCTTGGAAAAATTGAGATTGAAATCTCGATCTTAGTGAAGGAAGGAAGGCCGTCACGGAAAGAGTCAATCGCGTAGACAAGTAAGACAGCTGTTTTATGGACGATTTGAAAAGATCAATCAGTGAACATCAACATCGGACATGACTATTACTATCTCTTTTAAAGTTTAGCCTTTAGCTTAGACATACGTGTTTCTCAAATGATGTTGTAATCAAGAAACACTCGAATCCTGAGGCAAATTTGGCGACAAAAATTAACGACAAAAGGTTTCTTTTTTTTTAATTTACGATTATTGATATATCCCGTTTTTAGGATATCATGGTATTATTGCTATCGGCCACAGAAATTGACTGAAATAAGACTTCTCAATGTCTTATTCAGATCGTGTTAAAGACTTCAGCTGGGTGGAGATACTTAGTGCATTTTGATAACTGGTGATCAACTCGAACATTGAAATGAAGACTGAACCGATTTTGTCCAAATGGATAACGAAAAAGTACCGTGAGCTTAAGCTTGATAAAAAAAGTTACGTAATGGCTTCTAGGTGCCATAAAAGCATAAAAACTCCAAGCCAAAACAAGCTAAACACGTTTGTTCACTTAAACATGTCTTTCAAAAGACAGGTGACATTCGAACATGAAATAGTTTCTCAGGTTATCAATTATGTCTAATAATCCTGTAGTAGTAATCGTCTATCGGTGGATGGTCACGGGATCGTCCACGTAACGGTTATCTAGATTCCGTCCGATACGAAAGCTTCTTACGCCCTGCAACTGAGTTTCCAGGACAAAACTACTTTAAGTAATTCAGTGGTAGATTTCATCTTTTTTTGTTTCCTTCTACTCCGGATACTCCGCTTTCATGGCTGAGAAATAAAGATAGGATCCATGTGTAAGTCGGAGAAGTTTTTGCGAAAAGAGGTCTGATTTTATTTGAATAAAGGCGGTGAGTTTCTAAAGGAACTGCATGTGGTGCTGCGTTAAAATCATCATCAGGGCGAATGACGAAGGAGCAATTATCAACTCAGTTTATAGTACTAAATTACCCAGATTTAACTCGATTCTTCTGATAGAGGGGTGAGGTCCTAAGGAAAATTTGGTGCTGCGTCGGTGGGACGGAGAGTATAACAGGATAATTAGGTATTATAAACTGACTTGATAACGGAAATTGGCCTCCGTAAAGAATTTAAAATCTGACGTTTCGAGCGTTTGCCCTTCGAGCGACGTAGAAAGAAAGAACTGACAAGAAAGATATGACAGAAAGAAATGACAAAGTCGCATCCAAACCAGTCGCTAGACACTTTAATCTCCCCAATCATTCTAAGCAGCATATGGCAGTTTGCGGCCTTTCTCTATACCTATAGGCAGTTCCGATAGCTGCAAAAATCTAGAACAAATATTTCTTTCAAATCGGCAATTTTAATCCCCATGGTATGGCTTTTCATTCAACTAATTTATTCTTGTTCTGTCGTCACCATATTCCCACCAATAGCGTTGCTCCATTTTCTGCATATAAACACACACACAACCCACAATTCCTCCGATCACTTTGACGAATAACTCATGCTCAAAACGTCAGCTTTTAAATTCTTCACGGTGGCCAATTTACGTTATCAACTCGGTTGATAACACTTAATTACCCTGTTGATTCGACTTAATTTTTTAGTAAAACGGATCACTCGAATTCATCAAATTGTAAAACTGTCCTGACTGTGAAACAACTAAAAATCCATCCCAAGTTTATTTAGTCCACTTAAGCTTAATAAAAAACATTGTGGTAGTGCTGATTTAATTAAAACTCTTTTACGAGCGCTTTGCAGCTCATTGAATCACAATAATTTCTCTCTTGGGAGATAATTGAATGTTAATCTCATAAATTAATGCAAATACGCTCCGGTTGTTTCCTTTTAGCTTTTTCATCGTGCTGTTGGCCCGCCATTTTCACTCTAAGTTACAGAAGTAAAAGCAGGACTTCGTGTTGCACAGGATAATGCGTGAGGAAAACATAACTAATCTTCCTCATAATGAGTCGAGACAAAGTCAAAACTATTCCCCAAGACACGAAGACTATGAAGATAACTGGTCACCTCGTTTCGTCGCGAAATACGACCTCCCTGGTATGTTCATGGCCTTCGTCATTGTCCTTATCAATTCACTTGTGTTCATCCTTGTAACCAAGAGGCGCTCTCTCAGAACCCCAACGAACTTTTTCCTCATCGGATTAGCAGCCAGTGATCTTCTCAACGGGTTCATCACTTTGCCATTGAGCATTACGTGCAACATTTTTCAAGAGCATGGCCCGTGTTTTGCTTCAGTTTACATCTGGATGTTCACGTCATTTCTGACCCTCTCGCACATTTTAGCGGTGACTGCCGATCGCTTTATAGCGATCATGTGTTCTTTGCGCTATCCGCTTATCATGACCAAGCGACGAAGCTACATCGCTTTAGCCTTCATCTGGCTCAGTTCACTGTTCGTCTCTCTGATGCAGTTATGGTGGCTCAGGCCACAAAGTTATGATCCCCAGGGGGAAGACCAACCGGAAGAGCAAAAAAAGGAGAAAGCTTTTTTCACTGCGTGTGTTGTGTTGTATCTCGTCATGCCAGTTCTTTTCATGGCTGTCACCTATTTAATCATTTTGCGTGAAGTGCGTCGACAAATTCGCCGAGAGTATCAAAACATTCCTGCGGCAGCGGCCTCAATAGAGTCAGAACAGCGACTATGGAGGCAGCGCAATGGCAAAGCCGCTTTTATCTTTCTTGTGATGTTTTTCACCCATGTTGCATGCTGGTTGCCTTTCTTCCTCATAAAATTCCAAGAAATTTTTAATTCTTTTTATCTACCCGTGTGGACCCAGTACTTATTCGGATATCTTCGGTTCGCGTCCTCGATCCTTAACCCTTGTTTGTACATCTTCGGCAAGCACGACTTTCGGAAAGCATGGGAAATGCCTTGCACGTTAAGCCAGGAGAGAAACCGGGCAAAGTCAGAATTGGTCATAATGATGAACAGTCAGGTTTAGGCATCTGGAAATCCCGATTGGAGTAATCAATCTTTCTAATAGCTTGGTTTAGATAGTTAAGTTTGTTTAATCACAGCATATTACCTTTCGTAAAACAATATCTTGATATCATAAAAGATAATACAATAATGAATCACCAGTGAGAATGAGAAAGCTAAATACACTGTACACCAGTGTTAGGTAAGGCTAGTAATTTAGTGTTAACAACTGGGTTGAAAACGTAAATTAGCCACCGTAAAGAGTAAAAAAGCTGACGTTTCGAGCGTTAGCCCTTCGTCAGAGCTCGAAACGTCAGCTTTTTTACTCTTTACGGTGGCTAATTTACGTTTTCAACCCAGTTGTTAACACTAAATTACCTGCTTTACTCTCCCACCGACGCAGCACCACAGTTTCTTTAGAAACTTACCCCTTTATTCATTAGGTAAGGCTAGCCTACCTTTCCTGTCGTGTATTCTGTACCAATCCATGCCAGAGAAGAGGTTAGTTTAGATAGTCAGATACGTTTTGAATAAAAAACATTTCCGATCATGCAGTTGGTGCCGAAATTATCGCATGCTCAGAGTTCGAGAGCAATTGTCAATAATAATTGAATTAGAAACCTGAAAACGAAATCCTTTGCGATAGGTTCTAATGGACAAACTATGATCAATTTGCTCTATCAAATACTTCTTGTACCGGTATAAGAAAGGTACATTTGTAAGCCAAAAAAATTGCATGGGGCCTGTCCGAACAAGAGGCTAAAGATGTTAGAAGATCGTGTCAAAAGTTAACTCCCCATTTGTGATTGAAAATTGTTTTAAAGGTGATGGGTGACTTAGTCCCTAAGTAGAACAGGCCATTAGCTTGGCAGTAAATAAGTTGCGATTATTCCATGTGGAGACTCAAAAATCAGTATCTACCTTCATGTTGCTGGGTTAGATATTTGTACACAATAAAATTGGAAGGGGAGCGAGAGGTTAGAAAGTTTTTATCAGGGAAATATGTCAAAATAAACCACTAATCTCCCAAGACTTGATAACATAACAATGTATAGCCTTCAGTAGGGAAAGTTAGCTTTTTGATCTTCAGAGTAAAAGGATTACATGACATGATGCGCCCCATTCCCTATGGAAGTTACATTCATAAGGGGTGGAAGCCGAATTTGAATTGCAAGTATAAATAATTTGGAGAACGAAACTAAATGTATACCAACAAAGATATTAAATGATGAACTCTGTCACTGCATAAGGAAAACTGTGATTCCTGTGATGATTTTGATTCCTTCTTGTGCGGGTAGGGAACTTGAACCGACAGTTTCATTCCTAAGTTACAGTGCAACTCTTTTTCATTGTAAAAAGCTTCCGTACTTTCATCAATATATATGTAGTTGTTATTTGCGATCCGAATTAAATCAATAACTGAGAGCCTGTCTCATCTTCAAGTTTTTATCATTCTACTCAGTCTAAGCTTTTAAGTAACAAAGATTCCTGACAAGTCCTTTCTGTTTGACCATCAACAATATAACATCTACATACCAGACCCCTCTCCTTTAAGGTGCTTCTTGAAATATGTTAAACATCTCCAGGGTCTCTTTCTTCCTTTTCCTTTCATTTGCTCTTCTTCCCCTCATGTCTCTGTCACACATTCATGCACATTCCGTCTAAACAATAAGGTAAAAGACACATGAAAACAAGGTGGTCTCTAAAGGTAACATTGTCTCCATCCCTGCAAATATTTCCCGAAGCTCAGTGATAGAACTACTTCACAATCACCGTCTCCTGCTGAAAGATGATATATCTTGCTGGTTTGATCAAACTCCAACACAAGTCACTCTCTACACCGACTTTAGGTTGTAGAATGGGCAAAACCTCTCCCTATTTTGAACACAAATGGATACATTTAAGCCCTTTGATTTCGAACCATAATCTTTCGGCTCACGCACGCTTATTTAGCCCGTACAAAGGAGCGTCTTTTGAACCGCAGCATCTTGGTGTCGGTTCAAGTAATTTTATTTATTATGGGGTTCTGTAATCGTAATGTATGTGTCGGACATTTGCACATGAGCAAAAGTAAGCGAAGTTTACTTAGCGACTCCTCTCAAGCTTTATAAAGGACATATAATATTCAGAGTTGGAATAAACAGACAAGAATCAACAGAAAAGAGTTATAATTTCTTTTAATGTTCAAGTCTCGAACGCAGCACGATGTTATAGAATCTTACTGGCTGAAGCAACCGCATGAATTATTTACAGCGCACGAATCGTGCTCTTTGTGAAGTTTGAAATGGTACGTAATTTAGCTCAACTTTGACTTGTGTGTGCATCAACTTCTTATAAAATCGTATTTCAATAGATTTACATCGCCGTACTTCGTAAGAAACCGTGACGTCGGTAAAGAGTACAAGGCACTGCCTGTTAGAGAGGATGTGCAGATGGGGCTTGTTTCTTGAAAAGTCGTGGGAACTTTACAGACCTGGAAAAATCTTCAAAAATCTTAATCTAAGGAATAAGGAAGTGAATCTTACCTCAAAATCGGTCCATATTTTTCGTCTTACTTAACAAGTCGACTTTGACTTTGAACACGGCAAACAAAACTCAGCTTTTCAGTAACGGTTAGCAACGAGATTTTCGAGAAATGGGTCTCATGTATCACACATAGCAGAGTGACGTATGAATAATTCTAGAAGTATAATTAACTGTGGGTCGCGAACCGCAGGCCTGCCTCTTAAATGCTGGAACTGATCTGCATGACTGAAGGACAGTTTTAGACAGAACAACAAGAACAGCAATGGAAAATTGATTTCTTATTCATTATCCAGAAATGGCCATGTATTGAGATAAATCCAAAATCAGAAAGTTAAGGAAAGTTAATGAAACACGAACTGATGTTGGCCCTACAAATATCGATAAGACTTCATAAAATTTTAGAAAAGGAAAAAAAACCCTATTAATGCGTGAAAAACATGCGATCTAGGCAATCAACGAAGAGGCGAGTCAATGGAATCACGAGTTAGATTCCCGTACAGTGTAGGTACGGGACAATTACTGCTTCTTAATCCTTAATTATAGAGTTTCATATACTTTACAGGACATGAAAGAATCGCTGAATAAATTTTTCGGCAACCTTTGGTATTACATGGCAATTTTAAAACCATTTTACGGCAAGATAGAGATAATGTAACTCGGTGCTTTTCCAGCATTTGTGGATGGCGATGAAGTTTTTTGAGCCAAACGAAATTCGTTGCCTGGTCGCACTTTCCCTACTGGTCAAGACTTGATCAAAGCTAACCCAGTATAGGAAAACATTATGCGCTTAAGATTGACAAGTTTGTCAAACACCTGTTTGGTTCTCAGAGATAGGTGACATGGCTGGGAAATCAACACCCTCTGTTAATCCCTCGCACCTCGGCTATTAGTACCTTCCCTTCTAAACTGACAAGTTTTATACCACGGTGTATATCAACTGAATAACTTCGCTTGATTACCTAAAACTGTTCAAAGATTTCTCATCACGTTCGTGTTCAGCAATAAAGCGAAATAATTCAAGTGTCAAGATTTAGTTTCAAGACCAAGCATCTGTTTAAATGAGGTAGATAAACAGTCTTCGGAGCAAAATTCATTTAAAGTCCGCTGTTTAGTTTGACGTGCTGTTGCTCTTGTTACAGATTTAACGTCTGAACTACTTTTTGTCGTTTGCTATATGCCGGTGAAGTTTCAATTTTAAAGTCAGCTCAGCTGATTTTTAGCTGTGACCTGCAAGCGTTTAAAGTTATCTTAATTAATTTATTTATGAGTGCTCTGCGAAATCGTATATGTTTCATCTCACACCTCCCACACACCCACACAAATCTCAGAATAGACGACATTAATCAACGCTTCAAGTGAACCCACGCTTCCCTTCCAAGTTTCAGTCCAAGGTGAGTTTTCCTCTAAATTTCTAACGTATCTATACAAAAAAGAATCTTAGCTTATACCATGATTAAGTCTTTCAATCGGATGAAATCTGGTTCTTATCAAAATAACTCCAATTGCTTTTTCAGGCTTACAGGTAATGATTTTTGATTTTCAAGAAAGTTTTCAAGTACCTCATGACGTTGCAGGACCCGTTTTCCACGCAAAACTTGAGTTCAAGATGAGCGGGATAAGGTGTGCAAACTTATACAACAAGCTGAAAAAGTAACCTTTCGCACTTACTAATCCTATTTTTGTAGTATTTGCTTTTCTTGTTTGTTTTTTGGTACGTTTTTCTTAGAAAAATCAATAAGCGCTCGCATAAAATGGGCTGAAATCTTTACTCTTACATCATACACCAGTTGCGTCCTAACTACTCAAAAGGGAAGTCAAAGGTACATCTTTTTTGAAAAAAGAAATAATCAACATTCGGAGTCATGAGGTTGCTATTCGCGTTATTCGTTTCGTTGCTGGCAACATTGGCCTATGCTAAATCGGTTGGTGAAGATTCCAACAGCCCCGCTACGATGGTCAAGGAGGAGAAAAATAAAGAACTCAATGACATCCTTAAGGACAATGAAGGTGATGAGGATGACGAACAAGAAGACAAAGAAGAGATGGAAGGAGAGAAGGAAGAGGAAGAACAAAAAGAAGAAGAAGACGAGGAAGAAGGAGAAAAAGAAGAAGACGAAGAAGAAGACGAAGGAGAAGAAACAGAAGAAGAAGAAGAAGAAGAAGACGAAGGAGAAGAAGACGAAGGAGAAGAAGAAGAATACGATGCTGACGAGAACGAAAATGATGATGACGAAAATGATTTAATGGACGACGAAGATTCTTCTCGAGATGAACTCTCAGATGAATAGATTGGTGGGAATTCCTTTCTTTTTACCTTCAACATGATACGTATTTAATCATGCGAAATATTTTCGTTAAAAGATTTAACAGGTAGCCCCAGACACGACATACCCTGTGATTGTGCGTAGCACTGTAAAAGGTATTAAATGAATGAAGAAACTGTTTGACTTGTTGTTCTTTGATCGGTGAGAACTGTGAATTGTTTGCTCAGTTGTTTCATCGTAATTTCATAATTTTACGTTCGTCACGGCCTTATACGCTGCCTACAGTTCAATGTTCATCACATTAAGCATTCTAAGCATACTGCTTCATTAGTTTTAATCAAATCCATGTGACCTTCCTTGTTCTTGGTCGGATCCGCTCTGTCGCGAATCTTTTCCATTTAATTTCCGATTCAATTTGTGTCGGGCAAAAAGGACCTTGGGAAAAAGTTCTACCGGTCAGCCCTTTTAGCTTCGTATAGTGAATCTTGACGCAAGGGCATAAAGAGCGGATCCTGGAACCAGCAAATAATTTTGGAACCGTTCTTGATCTCAGACTGAGAAAAATAAATTTAAAGGATTGTACAGACTCAAAGAAATCAGATCTGAGAAATGGAGTAAAAAATTCATCTGAATTCAGTTTGACGAATATCCTCGAGTCTATAGGGGTAATATGGTACTACGCGAGGAGGCTTATTCTGTAGAACTTGTTCCCAGGGTATTCGCTCTCAGACACAACTTGAAACACAGATAGGATGGACAAAACTCATGACAAAATGAGGCTGATAGGAGGAGGGGATTGTCGTGGATTTGCTGGTTTAGGCCTATGACATATAATTCTTATTTTTGTGTACGTTGACCGGCCGTAGCGTAGCTTTATGGACTAAGGAAGGCAAACGTCTTTCAGCATATCTCAGTTGGTTAAGGTTTTGCTTTCAAAAGTCAAATTTCATCATATACGTTTTCTATACGGAATTAAGTAAATATACTCCCAGAGCATTGTTCAGAGAAGACTGAAATTAAATCGGAGGTTCAACTGCCTGAAGACGGGTTTAAAAAATGGCTTAAAAGTGTAAGGAATAGAAAGCTCCTTTGACCCTCTGTAACTGAAATATCATCCGGAAGGAAGTTGGAACCAATTTCAAAATACATTTTTTTGGGAGGAAACACCTCTTGTACTTTTACACTTGAATGCTGCACGAGGCATTGTAAACATTAAGTGTTAAATTGAATGGAACACGATCTTTGATATATTCTTTTATTGTTTAGTTTCGTCTCGATCTTTTCCAAGTACCCAACGATAAAACCGAACGGGCAGCATCAGAAGTTGAACGAGCCAGTCAAATAGTGGAGCGCAGCAGGGAGAACAACATTTAGCTGAAAAACGAAGAGAGATATTTATTTCCATGAGAAATAAACTGAATCACTTTAAGCATTTTCGAATATTATTTGTTAGGTTATTTCAATTCTAGGAGCTGGCAGCTGATACTATTCAAATGGAAAAACACACCAATCGCGTAAGTTTGGATTGGAAAAGTGTTCTTGGAATATTGGTGAAAAAGGCCTTTTTCTACCATTTTGAAATAGCTCTTGTTATTTTTTGTTATTGTCGTAATCAGCATTGACGTTGACGTTCGCAGCGAAAACCCAGCGGTGTATTTTTCGTCAAACAATGAAGCCTCGAGTCTATTGTTTTAAAATATGATCGGTTACGTATTAGCGGAGAACGTACACTTAAGATCTTCTGGCCGTCCAAAAATTCATTTCAATAAATTCCTAAAAGATAGCTGTTAAAAGTTTACATTTTTGATAAAACACAATTTCATCATCCGTCCTTTGAACCTTTAATAAACGAGACAAAAAAAAAACAGGCGGTGTCGTTTGCTTTTATTATGGTCGGCGTTTAGAATTAGTAATAAGGCTTAAAAGCACCGAAAATATCAGTTCAAATTGTCAACAAACCTGGTAACAGAATAATCCAGACAAGACAAGCTATGAACGTGATAATAAACACGAACGGGAACAAGATGAATCCAAAGCAACCGCGAAAACAAGTCAGACACTTAGCACCGAAGCCTTTTTTCTCAGGTTTACACTTGTCAATGGAATCATCTTCTTCACCCGATTCTAAGTCTTTAGATCCTCCCACAAGTTGCGCTGATTCTCCATCTTTGTCTTTTCCTCCAGTTCCCATTTCAGTCTCATTCACAACACGGTATTCAACTTTCAGTTCACAAAATCAACTCAGTGTTCAAAACAAAGCGACGCTTGTCAGTCAGGAAACAGATGTTAGCACGCACATGTTGATTTCCTTCAGAATAATTCTGCAGAAAGAAATTATTCATCCCTGATAATGGACGAGAGATATTGACGATGGCAATATTTGCATTGATGAGAATATCTCATTGGATAAGTTTTTGTCAAATTTGTGAGTGTTTTTCACTTAATGGCTGTAATTTCCATTTCCTGGGCATTTATCCTATTGTCCATCCACAAGTTTGAGCCACTTTCTTTTTTCATCATGGCATCTTTAAACTGCGTTGCTACGCTAGCTAATTTTTTTAAACTGAGTTTTCGGCGGTATTTCGGTTCCTAAAAGTAAAACGGAGGACGTTCAAATGAAGATATGATTTTATTGAGGTGTTTATCTCCAGTGGAAACCAGAAGGATCGCATTCAGTTTGAATGAAAATTAAAGTACAGAATCAGTGATCGAAGGGTTTAATATAAACACTTAACATGCAAATATGAACTAGACAAGTTTTACATGCAAAGTTCAGCAGGTGTAGTAAGTGCTAATAAGAAAACGTCACATTAATTCTAATCAATGGCATACGACTCACATGACAAGACCACAACCACAAAGAGAAAACTGAAAAAAGAGGCACTTTAGATTACGTTTCTAACACGACAAACTGGGTGCTTGTGGCGTGTAACAAGGATTTACCTCTCTAACATCTCGTTCTCGCCCTAACATGATAGAGGAAAGAAGTTCCCGTTTCGAACTAAACGGAACCCTCTCTGAAATAGTTTACAACATTCTTCAAACTCGTAACACAACCAAATACAACCTAACGAAAGATGTGGTGTGTTTTGTGAGTAATTGCTCTTACTGACCACGATAGAACCGGCTCCTTCGCACTAATTGAGAAAGTTATTTTCTGACCTTATGCTCTTTTTATCCTAATTTGCGTTTCAGGGAAGGACTGCAACAATGGGGAAGCAGGAGTCCTGGAAAACTTAATGTTTGCGCGTGCTCACGATAATGAATCTGGCCCTACAAACGTCAGCTCCCATTACTGTTTTCTAGAGGAATCAGTGGGCGGGGCCGGACGGGTCTATGACAATACACTTTACTACGAGACTGAAACTTAAGCTGCTGAGAGCTGTCTCACACAAGACGAGGTAATATTTATTTCCACGTATGCATAAAATTAACAGGCAATTAGTTAGAAGAACCTATTTATTGTCTTTTCTTTCTTCAGGTGTACACTGCATTTGCGTTAATTCAACCCTGAAAACAAGGGAGCAGCAAGATGCGATTTATTTCTGGTTAAACTCTTAAATTTATTTGCTATTGTGCTAAGTTTTCGTCTTTAAGGAAGCAGTTGTTTGGAATTCAATGTCTTTTCAAACTTGTTAACTTTTTATTCTGATTCTGCTTCAATTACTGTGCACCGTCTTTTGATCACATCACACAATTCTTCCCGTTTTATTAGAGCCTGAAAATGGTAAATATAATCAACGTTTCAGTGAGGCATCTAGAAAAGTGTTCAGAAGCAAAGTATAAAGCAAAAAGCACGAAAGATATTTTCGTAAGAACATTTTCTGACCTCTTCTCTGGAAGCCATGTCTCTTAGAGTTACAACTCCTTGCAGGAGCTCGCTTTCACCAATCACCACACAAAACGGGACTCCATTTTCTTCACAGAACTGAAACTGATTCAGCAGTTTGGGATTCTTCTTGTAGAGTAATTCAGCCTACGAAAAATGAAGAAACAAGATAAAAAGACAATATGGTTAGCTATGAATGAGAGTTCTCATGCAAGCTACTTGAAATACGGGGGGAAAAACCACGAACGTTCACAAAGGGGTCAAGAACAAAGCGAGCGATGAAAGATTCAGTCGAGTTCCAACCAAAGCTTGACATATGTTTCAGTCTTGCCTGCCCTTGGAATCTCATCAGTTGGGATTCAAAAATGTGGAAAAAAGGCCATACCAAATGAAGTATAAATGAGCTGACAGCTTTTCTGGATGGTAGACCAGTATCGTTCATTTCACTACCTTTCCACAACAAGTTAGTCGTTGAACTGATTGCAAGAGCACGCGCAGTAGTCAGTTGAAAATCCTTGCTTTTCACCAATTCAAAACACAAAAGTTTAAATATAGAAAAGTCTTGTGTTCATGCCGATCAAATTACAAAAACTCAGCTCAACAAGGTCTGCCTACTTTAAGATAATTACTATCCTTGAGAAATCTTTACCTTAATTCCTGCCTGCCACAACTGGTTGACTAGTTTTAATCGTTCAGACAAGAGATTTTTTTGTCCCGACGCCACTAATACTTGTGTTTTAGTTGTCCGCACTTTACCTGCTGCCTGAAACACAAACCACAAGTTTGAAACACATCACAACTAATGTCAATGGAGCTCCTCAAAAGTAAATTTCCTCAGTCTTCAATAAATTCTTCACGAAAAGAAGATGCTTCTGTGAAATCTTCAGTGAGTCAGCTATTTAAAATAACTTAGATGTGAGCAAGTCCGCTTTGAAATAACTAAGAAGCGCCTTAATTAATATTTAAATACCATTTTTACCTTAGCTTTAGCCTCAAGAATGGAAAATATTCTTTCTATTCCTATACTAACTCCAACGCAAGGCACCTGAAAAAACAAATCAACAGTAGTTACATGCGGTACGCGGTGAGATGGGACAAAAATTATGGAGCTTCATTTAACATACGCCACTTCTTAAGAGAGCACTCAGTTAAGGCTCAAAACTCGTCACTATCCTCAGAGTCGTTGAAAAACTCAATGATTAATTTCAAACTAAGTACTTTAAGTGTGAATGAGCGTAGTTGACAAGTGATAACCACTAAGGATCCGTCACGTGTAATAAGCTACTGTTTCACCTTCCTCCCTTTGGGATCAAACATTCCGACCAGGTTGTCATAGCGACCGCCACCAGCCACCGACCCAACTCCTACAGGCTCACCTAACAAAAAACACAATCATGGAATAAGACTGATTTATGGCAACTACAGTGATCACTGTTTCTTGGACAGCATCAGATGACCTTTCAGGACTAAAGAAAATGAATGAAACTGTTTTGCACTCTCATTGCTGATAAATAATCTTTGTCTAACATCAGCCCTGATAACATCTTTTCATAGTAAATCTTCTTGCTTTTACAATTTTGAACCTCTGATTTGTTATTAATGTTAGTGATTATGTTGTACAGTACATTAAGTTTTACCTTTAGCTGCTTTTCCTAAATCTGGTTGTTTTCCTGTTAATATTGCTTCATATATCACACCAGTGTAATAGTCCAATCCTCTGGCCAGACTCAGATCAAATGACACCTGAAATGGGAATAAATTTTTCTCAAAGAACAAAACATGACCCCTCTCTCTTTTAAGGTGTTCAAGTGATTTCTTGAGAAAATATTTCTTGCCAAGATGAAATGCATAAATATAAACAGGACTGATACAATAATGACTGCCATAAATATAAACAGGACTGATACAATAATGACTGCCATAAATATAAACAGGACTGATACAATAATGACTGCCATAAATATAAACAGGACTGATACAATAATGACTGCCATAAATATAAACAGGACTGATACAATAATGACTGCCATAAATATAAACAGGACTGATACAATAATGACTGCACACAGAGTAGAGGTTGCAGAGACCTATCATAATGACATGTCACTGCTCATAGAACTAACCTTATCTGTGATGTCAAACAATCCCACAAATTGGAGAAGAAGTTTCATGTCATCTAATGCAGCCTTAGCACTCTTGTTTTTACTGAGAGCTTCATCTGCTGACAGTGATTCTACTAGTTCCATTCCTCCCTTAAGTTTCGCATACTCTCCTATCTTGTCTGCCACACTGTGATCCAGTCCCTTCTCTCCCACCATTTCGGCCTTCACCTCTTCCCAAGGAAGCTGTGTGTAGTGAAGAAACAAAACAGTACAGATATTTAAACAATTTTCAGTTGAGAGGAAGAAGGTGCCACATTTGAGACCAACAATCTACTCTTTCTCTATTGAATAACCTTTTCACTCATTTTCCACTTAGCGTGCTGATAAGGTCTCTGTAGCTCAGTTGATAGAGTTGAGCTTAAAAACCTCTTGAGAAATTCAGAATGTTTGACACTTTCCAACTTTTGAGTCACAAGAACAAAACTACTCAGCCTTTCGTTATTCATGATTAGCCAAATATTTCTATGTATAATAAATCTATTCTTTGCTTGAATTAACCCACCTTGTCCAGTTTATCAACGGCCGAACAAATTGATCGGAACTTCTCCTCAGGCACCCCACAAACAGCAAACATGCCGTCAAGCAACTGACGATGATTCACCTGGAACAGTCAGAACAAAAGCACTGAGAAGCTGTTCAATAAAATCCAAGAATGGCCACATAGATTAAATTCTAAATAAAGTTTTCAACAATCAGGCAAATGCATCTCTTAGCATTAAAAACTATTAGAAGTGATACCTTGATGGTGAAGTCTCCAAGTTTTAAGTCTGTAAGTATTTCTGATACAATCTTTACACATTCTGCATCAGGAATCATAGCATCATATTGCCCAGCAATGTCAATATCCTGAAGAAATGTAACAGCCATGATGACAAAATTTTTCTTAATAGTGAGTGATTTCTTAGCAGAGCATGATAAGCTTAGATAAAACTACAAGTGATAAAGAGAGATAAACATGATGAACAGAAAGAAACCGTTTCACAAAAGGCCAGGTTTTTGCACATTGCAGCCAAGGAAAAGCCGTATCTGATCTCATTGTGGACAAAGATCATATCTGCCACCTCTAGTTTTCCTGTCTAACTTTGAATAGTGTAACAATTTGATGATTATGATGCTACTTACACATTGATAAAATTCCCTGTAACGTCCTCTTGTCATGGCTGGATTGTCTCTCCGATACACTTTGGCAATATGATATCTTTTCATTTTGTCAATTTTATTCATAGCAACGTATCTTGCAAATGGTACCTGAGAACTTTATTAAGGAGCCAAAAATATTTACAATAAACCTTAAGTTAATCAAAGTGCTCCATTCTTTTGGGGCCAATTGAAACTTACCCCACTTTCAAATGCCAGCAAAGAAAATTATCATCTTCCTTGAAAACAGACTTTCCACAATTCAATTGTAAAAGATACTGTTAAGTCATATCTCAATGATAACAACTCTCCTCCTTGGTCTGCAAGATCATAAATCAGCTTGGAGTCCTCACCATATTTCCCTGTTAAAGTTTCCTATAAGGAAGACAGAATCTATTACTTCTACAAGTAAAATCACTTCACAATGTAATGTGATCCTTTAAATGATGATAGTTACTCCTGAAAACATAATTATGCAAGAATCAATAGTAACTGACATGTTGACAACCAGGAAAGTCATCATCAGACTCTAATAATGACTTCACTTTGCCATTACCTTGTTTAAAAATAACCTTTCTCCATTCATTAAAGGACATTGTGGACTGCCACTCCCAGTAGCAAATTATTTAATGTTGAAAAATACTGCTCCCACACAATAGAAAATACAATAACAAACATAAGTTTACAAAACCCAGTTTAAGAGCTTTTAGGCTGGCAAGAACATACATATCTCAATTAAAATGTGAAAAACTTGAAACCAAACCAGATAAACTGGATCTGGGCTGGCGAAGGAGTTTTTCCCCCAGTCACACCAGGCTTAGTGTTGGTCCTATGGTGCACCAGATATTTACAAATTTGGTGTGGGAACATACTCACAAGCTACCCACAAAATATCCAGCAAAAACACACAAGACCATTATGATCAACAGATGTTTTTATCCACACCAAGGAGAAGGATTGCACAAAATTATCTAAGCCTAGTGTCAACATAGTCGCAATGCGTCACATGCTGCTGAAGGTGTAAAATTATGCAGCTCATGTGTATGTTGGACAATTTCCTAGCTCATACTGCATATCACCACACCAGAATTAGTTCACTAACATTGTAAAAGTTGAAGGAGAAGTAACCAATTTTCACAGTACACATTAGTTTGTAGTCCAACTGGTGTAGTTTTTACTGTTCAACAAGTACTAGATGAAGTATCTAATATATGCATTAAATTATCATTATCTCATGACTGTAAGTAATCAATTGTGCAATGTAGCTTGATGTTTTACCTGAAAAAGTAACACAGTAAGTAAAGGTTCAACAAATTATGTAAGGAGAGTCTGGCTCTCACCACTTAAAAATATATCATTATTCTACTTTGTGAGAAGATTATTATGATACCTTCATTTCAAAGACTGGTGTATCAATCTGTTCAGCTCCATGTCTTTCAAAACAGCCAACAATTGCTTTAAATGCTTCAGCTCTAACAGCCATTTGCGTTGGTGTATAGTCACGAGTTCCCTAAAATTACAGAGACCATTTACACAGCTGACAATAGAAAACAACAACTTGAGCTAATAATTAACACTTAAAAAAGAGTAAAGCTGTCAGAGAAAAGAAATAAAGCAATAGTGATGTTTGAAAGTCTGATTCAGAGTTGATCACAGGTTAACAAACACCACAAAACCCTGCAGTACAACTTTCATCATTACTCTCCCAGACATTAACAGTCACACATGTCCACAATATGAGAACAGTTGACAATGTCTTGGTTGTCTGGGGAAAAGACTCAACAAGTATAAGCAGTCTCTTAAGCAAAAAAAGACAATAATCTGATGTTTTGCTCAAAGAGCACTAATGTAAGAAAGCACCTTGCCCATTTTGTTATTCTCAGAATTTTTACATGCTTTTCAACTGCAATATACCTTTGGTGTCTTGAGAACAAATTTCTGACTTCCTTGCTCATTATCAATCTTCTTCTTGAGTTCCACTAATTTAGCTGTTTCTTCCTTAATCTGTTTCCAAAAAGAAAAGGGAATAGCACTTACATCAATATCTGGAAGCTTAAACTGGCTTGGAAAATACACAAGGTGGTTACCTCCATATTATAATGACATTTGTACAAGTTAAATGGAGATTTCATTTAATGATTCTTAAATAGATTTTGTTATTCAATTGTAAACTGCATGCTTTTTAATTTTTATCAACTTTTGTGTATTTTTTACTGGTCACCGACTGATATCAGTCAATCACTATTGATTGATTGACAGGTCTTAAATCAGGTTAAATAAAGTTATTATTATTATTACATCATTCTCCATAAAAACCAGAAGCCTGATTTAAAATGTCAACTACAAACCACTTGTATCATTCTGTGACTGTTAAATAAAAACATATAGGCATAGGATCATGAACATATACCTTACAGATCTAATATTTGTAGAAAGCTAAAAATTCTTGAGTGACTGAAATACTTTTGCCAGAGACAAAGTCTTGAAACTGGGTTTGTATAAAGTATCAAACTGTCACTGACCTTGCTGTCTAGACAGTAAGAACAGGAAAACGAGGAACCTCGCAACAATTTAGGTACAATAAGAATGTTCCTCAACAATTTAAAGGACATCATCACAATGTCTGGAAACAGAAACCAAGTGTCACTAACATTCTTATAGCTTAACATGTTTGGCAAGACCTCCCTTGAAGATAATATCATTTTGTCCACTTCCTGTTTAATCCATTGCCCCATTTTTGTGTACTTCTTAAAATATCTTACAATATAGAGATTTACCAAGGCCTTCAAAAGAAATTCCAGTTATGCACACCACCAAGAGTGTACCACAATTATTAGATGGGAAAACCAGAAAAAAACAAAGCTGCTAACAATGCTGCACTTTAAGTTGGGAGCTCTGAGAATATACAAAATATTTTGTTCTGGTGTTCACATATACATTTATTATGAAAGAATGAATAACTCCCTGTGAGACAAAGAATAATACATAATATAGCTCCTAATATCTTGTTTAACACTAGCGTCAAGAGTTCTCATTGGATGGTGTAATATTACATGAAAGGAAAGGCTAAAGGATGAACTTTACTACTCAAGGGCTTACTGAAACAATTAGATTTTCAGTCATAATAAATCACACTCCAGTTTCTCATAAATGACATCACACTTAAAAAGTCAAAGAATATCAGCATGCATATGCAAGATTTCAACCAATTATCATATTATAACATGTTATAACAAAGGTGGAACCTGGGCACCAGCATCTGGATACATAAAGTATCAGTACCCTCTAACACATGTACCTTCCCATGGGGCACATGGGATTTTTCATTTATTTTCTCTTATATGGGAACCCTAATACATATTTATGAAAAGAAAGCCCTGAAAATTAAACACCCTTCAGATTTAGGTGCTATTTGACAAGCGTATAGTATTTTATATGTCATAATTGTGACCCTCCACAGGATTTCAGGAAATAAGGTGAACACACGCACACAGCATGCTTGCACGCTAAAACAAAAGAACTAGCTTTTAACACATTAGCTGCGTGTTAGGTACTTGCCTCATTAACTTCAAAACCATTGTCTTGCTTCATACGGTAGAAACAAAGGAATGTGTTAAGATCTTGCTTCCACCTTTGCACAACATAACACAGTGACCATGCCAATTTTATAACAAGCCTCTTAAGGCTTAAGTTGCTATTGACTAGTGCAGGAAGCATGTTGTAGGCTCCTGACCGATTTGATACTCAATATCCAGAGCAACTTTGGTCCCTAAATTGCCAAACATAAAGGAATATCTTGACTTGTTGTCCATCATTTATCACTTGTTGTCCATCATTTAAAACTGTCTTTGAGTTCTTCCCTTCATTTTCAAATTCGCTGTTTTCTTAAAAACAGCTTGCAAAACACGAGCCGAATGAGCAACTTCCTCTACTCTTGAAATCATGCATGAACTTTTGAAGGTGGCAAGCACAAGCTTTTTAGAATAATAAGAGTGAACCTGGTATAATGCAAAGAAAATGGCTACTTCATTGAGGGTAAGCTGCATTCTTACCATGTCTCTCTGTTCTTCTAGTCTCCGAGTTAAAAAGTCTGAGAATTCATGACTTTGTGATTGCATTTTGAAACTTGAAAATGAATGGCTATGAAGTGTTTGTTAGTTTCTTTCCACATGGAAACATTTTGTAGTGTATATGGCATAACTATGGAAACCAAAAGCAAGTGAATGCACGCACAGGGTCCAGAGGAGTTTGAAACTTAAAGTTTGCAAACTAAATAACTTGTTAATAGCAGAGCTCACAGAGTATAGCCCCATAATTATAAAAAATAGTAGTAACCCATTAAGCTGAAAAAATTTGATTGTATAACTGTAGAACCATACAAGGTGCTACTTTTAAAATGGGTGGTCAAATGTACCGCAGGCACACCAATGCCACGGCTTTGTCCAGTAGTCCAGTGGTCAGTGCACTGGGCTCTGAGTCGGACAACCCAGGAAAAAAAATGCGAGCTCTGCTTTTAGGCTTGGCTAAATCTATATGTTATCTTCAACTATGTTGATTTTAATTATCTTCACTTCACAGTTGCATCGTACAAGGTATATACTGCAGTGCTAAAGGCTAAGAGCTCATAAGATGCAAAGATTGGCATACAGTAAATAATACCCAGCTTTGCTCGGAGAGTTTTGTTTTACGCTGGCTAACTAGCAGTCATTTATTTTAAAAATGCTGATTTGCATAGAGTGATGAACAGCAACCATGCCGATTAGGAGACATGGAGCCAGAAATGTGTTGCTAAAGGATTCACAAAGATTCGGTTCTGGGCTTATCAACTGTGTGAAGCAATAAGGATTTATATTTTACAAGACAAGAATTAAGTTTTATAAAGTAATTCATGTGTTCAAACTACGCTCCTCTGGACCTTGAGAAACACGTCATGCTCACTGAGTTCCTTGTGAAATTCCTGAGGGAAAGAGCCGTGATTTGCCGTGAATGTTTCCTTTTCTATTACAACTTTCGAATAGGACGGAAGATCTTCATCATTTTCGCTTATATTCTGTAAGTAATATACTTTACAAACACCATTCTTACAGTTAAGAAGCTGAAAAACACAAGTCACAAAGTAAGCTGGATTGTACAAGATAGGCTAGAGTGTTACGGAAACAAAGGAACTTAGCGTGTTAAAAACAAAACAAAAACATGAAGCGTGTTGTAGAAACAAATCTCTACCGTGTTAGCCAAATATGAACAATGGCTACGAACAAGCTTTCCAAACTCAACTGTTTTTATGCGCATAAACGCACGGTAAGTGTATCATGCCATTAGCGTGTGAGCGTGTTATAACTTGCCTTATGCGTGCGTTCACTTGATTCCCTGAAACACTATGGAGGGTTACAGCTGTGCAATGCAACTTATTGCATCAAAACTTATAAAGAATATCCACAGGTCAAATAATATCGAGAAAGAAGAGATTTTTCATATTTTCACAGAAGCGGACAATTAACTACTTTTCCATTCTCAAATTGATCAGTATACTGTGTGCACAAAAAAATTTCTTCCACATTTTAGCACGTAACCACGTGTATTCTCTTTGATTCATGATACCCAAGGAATCTTTGTTCTTTCATTTAGAAGAAGACGAGTTAGTCATACATTTACCTTGTTTTTAACTTCATCTGTCTGTTCTTCAAGTTTTAATTTTCTTATTTGTTCTCCTTGTTCTTTGATTGCTTCCTGAATTTCAGTCCTTGAACTTGGACTCTCTTTACACGCCATTTTTAAATTTATGGTCAGCGGATTCCTAAAACAAAGCTAGGTATCATGTAACACGCATCTATACTCCGAATTTTCCCGAAGTTGTTTGTTTTTTTCCGAGGATTAGTCGGATACATCTTGTTCTGTACACTTTGGTCAATTTTCAGTACTATACGTTTGCAGCAGAGGAGAATTTGTAATCTTGGAAATATTTACCTTGTGGGCACTGAAGGGCTCAATGTTGCTTAATGTTTTGACTTGATATTCCGTCGCTTAGGTGACGTTGCTGTGCCACCCACTAAGCAACCACGACATTACAACACAATTTCTCTGAAAGGATCTTCTAATTCTTGTAAATGAGCTCGCTGCAACTGATCTAGACTGTGTTGGTTAATTCACTGGAGAATGAAAATGAAGAAATTTGATGACAAGAAGTGGTTTACTGTAAGAAGGGGTTGATTGTGTTTTACCGTAGAGGAGGGTTCCTTTACTCAGTCCATTGAAGCAACTAACCCAAGAGCAACTGCAGTACATCGAGAGCACTGAGTGTTGTGTGATTATTGCCACTAGAGAACAACTTACGCACCTTGGATAGAACTCACAAAACTGTTCTACTTCTGTACAGAGCTTTTTGAACAGATCTTGATTCTTTATTAAAGATCACAACATTGGTAATTCTCAGACTGATCAATTTGCGGTGTGGTTTAGGGTTGGCAACAGACAGCGAGTAAACAGAAAATCGCAGTATTTTGCTCATTGAGGACCATTTCATTCTAGCCAAAGATCAGTATCACCATCACTACGGAAGTTTTTTTTTTTTTCCGTGAAGAAATTATAACCCAAGTATATGGTACTTTGTGTGGCAATTGAAAGGACATGGCTGAGTTGGATGGGAACGACAAGGACAGGATATTAGAGGGTGATGGAACTGTCCCAAAGGTTCGGGAGAAGAAGAAAAAGAAAAAGGCAAAAAATTCAAACTCTAATGATCATTTGCCATTTTCAGAGAGGCAAAATGGTGGAATTTTGCGACAGGTTTCAAGTAATAGTGACGGAGAACAACCGAAGCGCGTTCAATTGGCGCTTGAACCAGTGGCAAGTCGAGAACAATTGATTCAAATCCACGAAGAACTAAATAGTCCCCATCCCATATCACGAGCAGAAATCAACCGGGATGAAAAAGATTTGAGGAAACTTGCTTTGCATCTAGCGATGAGTAAATCAGAGGAGGGGAAAAACAGCAAATATCTACATCACGATTATGTCTTAGTTCATAGAACAGGTGATAATCGAAATCTGCACGAGAAACTGAGAAAGAAATTCGAGGCTGAACTTCATCTACAGGGGCTCAGGGTGGAACGAAAATACACTTCAAACAAGACATTTGTGATATTGCATTGTTCATTTGAGAGACTATGTGAAGAAGCGGAACATGTCTCTTTGGAAATGCCTCTTGCTGGGGTAAGCCAGTCCATCTCTATTAAACAGCCATGTTTAATAAGAATGCATTGTTTGGAAAAACGTTAGCCTTCAGCTGATTTTATGATAAGAGAAGGGGAAGTTATCACTTCTAATGAAGGCGGCTAAGATAATTAGATATCAGGTAGAGGAAGACACACAAAACTGAAATAGCAAAGTATCATTCTGTAGTCTTGATTATTATACAAAATTAAGGATGCTGCAGGTTATTAAATTTTTATCTCTTGTTTGCAGTATGTTGTTCCAGAGACATCAAGAAACAGTTTATGGAAACAATTTTGGGATAATTTTAAAACTGATGATGAAGGTATTTTTGTAACTGATTATTTAAAATTAAGGATGCCTGGTGATATTATGAATTTTTTCTGCATCTGAAAAATGCTTTAAATTGAGAGATTAAATTGAAAATCAGTTTGCTTCCACTTACATTGTGATTAAAATGATGCTTGTGTCTTTCTTGCAGTTGATTTTGTCAGTGCACCATTCTGTGTTTCAAAATCTCAAATTTATGAGGGAGTAGAAAATCCAGACACATTCTTCAGACCAGCTCTTAGATCACTTTTGGTGGGTAGAAATCATCAATGCATACTTTGTAGAGTGACATTAAATTTCAAGTAATGTTTCAATTAATTTTATAAATTTATTCAATTGTATAGGTTCACCATATTTTAACAGATTTAGATGTCAGAGACAAAGAAAGCAAACGTCTTGGTCAGAATGCACAAGGTCAACCTTTATATTTTGTTCTCACATTTATAAGAAGATCCAGTGAAAATTTTATGAGCTGAAATCTGATTGATAATCCTCTTGATTGTTGTTATTCTTTATGCTGTGTTTATGATGGCCCCTCAAGCGTAAGAAACAATCTATCAATGGGCAATCAAACTGTTATTAGGTTATCAAGCTGGTTACATTGCATTTGATATTTTTTGCTATGTTCATTTCACATCTAAAATCATTCAACGGTTGCTCAAATTGAAATCATTAGTGACAAGTGTTCTAGATGTTACAAAAAGGAAAATGAGGATGTAATTGCTTTGGGGAAAACTGTTCTATTTGCCTCAGATATATGCACTGTGCATATGGACTGTGCACTGTGTCTGTGTTTATGGTTCATGGTCTGTTTTTAGGTCTTGGGTACATGCTCATGGAAGAAGCATACACTGATGCATTCATTCTACATGAAAAGTCTGAATATGATTCTGAGTTTCCACTGGCCGATGCTGGTGATGATCATAGTTTTCCACATGGTCAGGATATTGCTGATCCTCGCAAAGCCCTGCATGACACATGGCTCAAGCATTTCAGATATCAGCCTCTCTGGAAAATAAGGAATTATTTTGGAGAAAAAATCGCCCTCTATTTTGGCTGGCTTGGTGAGTGATCTGTGGAAAAGTTTTGGGTGAATTTTGCAGAACCCTTAAATTTAATGGCACAGTGAATAACCTGATTATAAATACATTAATAATTTTGTCTTATCTTTAAATTGTTTTTTACATTTCAGGTTTGCTTACCATGTCACTTGTCATACCCATGCTACTGGGGTTGGCCATTTTTCTTTGGGGACTTAGTGTTGCGTAAGTAATTTTCCAAGTTGATCATTAATAAAAACAGTTTCATATGTTAGGTTCTTGTGTTTTATCCAAGCACCATAAGGGATGATATAACAAGTATCAAATGGTACTAATGCACACTTTGCCATAATGAGATTGCAAAAAGTTGTGTTAATACAACAATTCCTTCTGTGTCCTTGTAGTAAGCTGTAAACCAAACATGTGTTTATTTCCGCCATGAATAAACTACTTTGTGGGGAATATACAGTGTAAAACACACCCACAATTCTTGCTTAAGGAGGCAGTTTTCAGTGATGACTTTTATTTCAATTTTGTTTTGTGGGCTTCTAACCTTGTGCAGCATGCTTACTTAACATGTAGGTTTTATAATTCCATTCTTTCTAAAGACACGTCATGTCCATGTAATCACAGAACTGTACTGCATGTATGGATTGTACATTTATCTGCAACTTTGATTCCTTGAGAGTGAGATGTAATCCTAATTATTCTCTCTTTGTGTTCCAATATTCTAGGTACATGAATGACTAACATATGAAAAATATCTTCATTTGTCCCACCTGATTGATGATCCTTATAAATTATGGTTACAAAATTTGACCAGTTGTGAAGGTTCTTTCCAAATCTTCTTTCCCTCGCAGGAAGAAAATTATTTCTGATAGCTGTTTACCTTTGACATATTGTCTTCATGGCACGTGGTCTCCCCTGTTTTACCCAAAATATACTGCTTTCTTTGCCTTGCAATCTGTTGATCTCTTCCTTACTGTGTGTGCATGGCTTTGTTTAAGAGTCTTGGACTTACTCATGGTCAAACTCGAGCTGGGTAGACCTCTCTTCTTCTTTCCCTCAACTAGCACTCTTCAACTCTTTAGAGATGTACATATAACAGAATTTGGTAGGTGAGTTGTTTACTGGGGTCACCTTCTGTTTGTTTCTTTGTAGTGGATTGACATTTTCTTTTACCATGTTATTCTTCTCACCTCAAGTTAACTCATTCTTTTCTTTTGTTTTAAAGAGTTGACTTGATCTCAGAAAATCCTTTCTCAATTGTCTTTGTCAATTGTTACACTAAAGTTTAAGTTCTTAATTGAACTTTCACAAATGTTTGTTCATGCATTGTCGCTGCCTCATACTCCTTACATAGTATATCCTTCATTCTTTACATGTTGTAATTGTCAAAAAGTCCTTAATAAGTACTCTTATCTGTGCTAGTGGCAGACTTTTCAACAACTTCAAAGGAATTCATTCATAGTCTCAACCCTCTAACCTCTCCTAATACTGTTAACCACTGTTCATTATTAATCAACCATTTGAGGACATTCTCCAATCACTAAATACCTGAGTCTCTTACAGTTTTGAGACTTCAAACAGCATTGGTTATTAGTGCTTTTCTTCGCTCATATTGATGTAAACAAAGTTTTTTACACTGATTGATCTTGAGATATTTATGACATAATTTCTCAATGGCTTTTTGGATAATTTCCAAGCAAATTTGCTGAAGTCAGAAGTCTTTTTTTTTTTTTTTTGAAGTCTTTTCTTTGCTCATATTGATGTAAACAAAGTTTTTTACACTGATTGATCTTGAGATATTTATGACATAATTTCTCAATGGCTTTTTGGATAATTTCCAAGCAAATTTGCTGAAGTCAGAAATTCCTTCTATTGGTCTTCCCTCTTAAGTCTATTTGGTTAATTTTAAATGGTGTTTATTCAAATGTGGCAACCCTTCTCTCCGTTTATCCTGTATGAAAAACTATTTTTAAACTTACTTGGCTTTGGTCAGGAGGACATGCTGGGTAACAAATTGTGTAAATTAGTTTAATCAGAAGATGATCTACATGTTTCTTTATCTCTTTGTTATAGAATAGAAGATAATCCTTTAGGTGAGAAGGATGAGAATACAACATCTACCTCCACCTTAACAGCTTGGGCAAAGAATGCATTTGACAATGATGCTACACCCTTCTTTGCGTTAATAATATGCTTGTGGGGTAAGTTTCATTTTGGAAACATAATTGTAAGATAGACTTGGTTTATTTAAGTGTCAATGTTTTTAGCATCTACATGTAGGTGCCAGCTGGACATATGACAGGTAAGTAAATAAATCTCGTACAGCTATAAACGCAACGCAAACCTGATTTCTTTTTATAGAGCATTAAAGGGGTCGAAGTTGAGTCCGCAGCCATCAAGAAATAAATGAAACTGGGTGTCAGATTGGAAGTTTTGATGACCAAATTTCAATCCGGCACCCTAAAACCTGACACTTTGTTTGTTACTTTGTTTTTGTCTGTAAATTATCGTATTAGTTCTGTGTTCATAGGCATGTTTACTTTTGGCAGGTACATTTTTTTTGGAGCGATGGAAACGAACAAATGCCAGACTATCATACCAATGGGATGTTGATACGTTCGAAGAACAGGTACCCTGTATATGGAACAAGTTTTGCTCTTCCTTTCCACTGTGAACATCTTCTAACACTGTCATTATGTAATGTTTTCAGGAGCCAAATCGCCCACAGTATTATGGAACTGTCATCAAGAAGGTAAGATTTTCGCACATCTTCGTTGGGAAATTATTGCACCATGAAATTATTACGTCATGAACTCTTCTTTAATGGTAAATTTGTATGTGTTGTTGTTGCTTTTTTTTCAGGACCCAGTAACAGGAGAAGATATCTCAGTTTATCCAGCTTTAAGAAGATTTTTCAAGATGATGGGCTCATTTGGGGTCATGCTCTTTATGGTTCGTTTATGTTTTCTTCGTCTTTAACTAAAGATCAGCTTTGCAAATAAGCTTAACATGCTGAAGCGCAGCTTGTTCTTACCAAGACCCATGCTACTGGACTTATACTTTAAAGTAATCTACCCATCAATTATATATGGTATCACCGTCTGGGGCGGCCTTACTAATAAGGAGGGCCTAATTGCATTAGTCTTTACACTGTAGAGCGGCAAAATTAATTTTTAACTGGCCATGGGATATGCCTAAGTCTGACGTACTAAGCAAAGCTCGATGGTCTTCTATTGAAACCACATATAAAGTTAATTTAGCTAAACTGATGTTCAAAATAGATAAGAAGACTTTACCTATATCCATCTTAGATACCACCGAAGAAGTTGACGTGAATACTAAGAAAAATCTAAGAAGTAATGCCAACATAAAAGTACCAAAATTCAATACATATTACATGAAAAACAGTTTTTCCAGAAGAGGACCTATCGTTTTTAACACACTTCTCCAAGAATCAAATTTAAGAAATATAACCATTAAGCAGCTCTCCTCGTTAGCCTACAAATCAAAGGCACTTTTAAATTTGAACTTTAATTCCATTTCTCCACAGACAGTGAATTTTAAGGACCCCAATTTTAAATATTTTTAGATCTTCTAATTTTGATAGGCTACTTTAACTATTGTATTTTACTACACTTCATTTTATTCCATTTTACGCACGACCCCACAAGCGTGTAGTCGCTTTAACAATTATCGTGTTTAAATAAAGTCTTTGTATTGTATTGTATTGTATTTAATTTTGAGTGGATGTTCATTACACTTGAGGTACTTGGACATTTTTCGCCCCATATTCTGTGAATGATCTGGGTGACTTTTAACAGTGTGTTTCAAAAGTAATTTCACCCAGCAACTACACCACAAAGACCTAATAGCAATTATGAAAGTCTAGACATCAATAATCTTCATGTTCATCTGTTAACGCGAGAGCTTTGTTTGATTCCCTTTTCAGATTTGTTTGGTGTTGGCAAGTGTCGTCGCTGTGATTATTTATCGGGTCATTGCCAGGGTAGATTTGTTCCAAAGCAGAGGAGAAGCAGGCCAGCTGATAGCAAGCGTTACCTCAACATTCCTCAATACTGTTTCTATCATGATCATGGGCAAGGTTTGTATATTACAGATAAATTATCTGTTTAATTTCCTACAGTTTTGTAGCTGAGTGCGCGTGTTGCATGGTAAGGGTGAGTGGTAATAGCAAAATCTTCTTTGTGTTTATTTCAGATTTATCAGAAGTTAGCAGTCTACCTTACGGACTGGGGTGAGTCTGATTTCAGTTAATACGAATGAATTCTTCAAATTCGACCGTAACTTTGTGATTCTGTAAATAAAACTTCTCTGTTTCTTTTCTTTATAGAAAATCACCGGACTCAGACTTCATATGAAGATGCGCTTATCTTAAAGTTGTTTGGATTTCAGTTCGTGAATTCATACACATCGTTGTTCTACATAGCTTTCTTTCGTCAGGTACAGCTTTGAATGGAACTTAAACACCACATGTCATTATTCGTTCCTTTACTAACGTAAATGGCCACCCTTAATCTTTCTTATGTCATCAATTGTTTACCTAGGGTACCAAGGAAAGTGGCGTGATTGGTAAAGGGGAAAACTACAGTGACGAGTGCGGAGAAAACAACGACTGTATGAGTCTTTTATCGCTACAAGTCGCCATGTTAATGATCATGAAACCTCTTCCCAAACTCTTCAGTGATGTCATTAAACCGTGAGTATGATCATTGCTAAAATTTGTATGTATACTGAACATCTTTGTTGTTGAGAAGTCGATGAAAACGCGAGTGACCAAGTCGCGATTGGTTTTAATTTTGCATCTGATTAATTTAGTGAAATTTTAGAGACCAAACCGTAGAGCGAGATAAAATAAAACCCTTGTAATCCCAGAATACTTTCGACGTCCTCAATGTCAAACTGCTGGTAACCTGCTAACTTTGCCTCTGTAGTTGGTTGGTGAGCCTTTGGAGGAGAAAATGCTGTAGCAACAGGGTTTCAGTAAGCGGTGAAATCACAGTCAGTGTAGAAGATTACTTGGAGAGGGAAAGAAATAAAGCTGAACTTGGAGATTTTACACTGTCTGAATACAACGAGAAAGGTACGTCTAGTCTAGAACTCTGTTGTGTCTTATGTACTGCCATAGAATTATTTGCAAGTGAGTTGGTTTCATATTCACTAAGAAACCATGGCACATTTCCTATACGTACTCACTGAATAGTTTTAAACATAGGCGGCCCAAGTTCACGTCTCGAGAAAAAGCCAACGATGAATTCATGAACGCGTCACGCGTTGTGTGACTCGGTGTTAAGTTACGGGAGGAACCGTTGAAAATTTGAACACGTTATAAGGCATAGTATGGGGAACGAAATATGGTCGATTTATAACGATAAATATTTCGAAATCTGAATATTTTACACGTAAAATCAATAAAAACTTACTCGTGCCCTGTGTATCCGTCGAAGTTTCTAGCGATTTCTGCTGTTTTAAGCTTGCTTTACCATCACTGTTAACCATGTCAAAAGACGAAGTCAAGGGCTGCACACTCCGATTTCGACCTTGGTCCACGCGGAGGTGGTTTGCGCCCCGAAAATCCTCCCGATCGGCATTTTTCTCAGCCACACTTTACGATCTAAGATCGCTGCACCCTGGGACATGTCTCAGTACCAAAACTTCACGCGCATTTCGCTGGAAACGAGTGTTTTCTACCTGAATTTCCAAGTTCGCTTCTTTCTGGTTAAGCTTTGAACACGAAGACTGGACACGGCCGCGAAAGAGACTTGGGTACGAGGTCAATTTTCTCTCTACCGCGAGTGGTACGGTCGATTAATGTACAATACTTACCCCATCTCCACAGAGGCAACTCGCCTTAACCTATTGTCCTAATCAACCAATCAGACAGCGAGTCGAAAGTAAAACAGATAAACAACGTACAAAATTTGAATATTCTGTGGGGTTTTCTGTGAGCATCTAAGCTTCGATTATTTTCGCGAAAATGCTATCGAAGAGGAAGAGATGCGGTGAAATTAACGGCGAAGCGAATCAGAAGGTTAAGAGTGGCAAAGTTTCAAGATGAAAATCCTAATATTTCATTTTGGGAACTTTACTGATAAAATCACGGGTGAAAAGCTTATATTAATAGAGAACAAATTTCTTAGTGCGAACCTAGGATAAATATTTAGGTATCATAACTTTTCGCAAGTTTGACGTCGGAATCCGATACGAATATTAGTTTTTCCTACACGTAGATTTCTTGTGAAATTCATGGAGAGGTGAAATATTTCGCCACCTGAAATTGACTGTAATTAAAGCGAACCTGGTATGTGAAGTCTTACATACCGCAATGTAAATACCATTGTCCACATGATGTCCTAACGTCGATTGCATCTACCCTTCCATGCATGGCCTATCAAACTACAATGTTTTGCCAGTTGATGTCACTAGACTTCTGGAAAAATGGAAAAACCCTCAAGATTCGACTCACTCATGAATTACTCATGATCTACCCTCCTAATTTACGTTGGAGTAAATGTCTATTTAGTCACCGGAAATCCATTGTAAAGGACAATAAAATTTCGATTAGCTCGCAGATTGTCAAATGAAGTTCATTGTGTTAGTGTTCATAATTTTCCTTCCTGTGAAAACTCGTTCTTTGTAATATTCAGTAGAGTAGTTTGGTGGTTACTGGCATTTCGTCGATATGAGCGTTCGCTTATCGCACGGACAGGCGGAGGTAGTACGCTTGGCTTGTAAGGGTCATAACTTTTTGGTGACTGGCCAAGGGGGAACTGGTAAGTCTACTGTTGTAAGGGAAATCATAAGCAATCTTCAAGCGGCTGGAAAAAAGGTTTCTGTGGTATGTTCCAGTGGTATAGCATGCACAGTGTACGATCCTGGTGTCGCTTCTACCGTGCATTCCTATTATGGATTGGGAATTGCAGACCTATCATGGGAACAGCTGGTAGAACGATCCACAAAAAATTGCGCTGTCATTGAACGTGTCAAAAAGGCAGATGTATTGATTTGGGACGAAGCCAGTTTGTCAAGCCAGCGAATGCTCGAATTGGTCAATGCGATACACCATCGTCTGAGCGACTTTCATTGTAATCGACCTTTTGGGGGTAGGCAAGTCATTTTAGTAATGTAATGTCCTGGGGCGACACATTCCCTTGTCCAGGTTTGGGGAATTGAAATTTCTTCCAGAGTGAAACCCAACGATTTTCCGATACCACCTTCGGACCTTCTAATATTTAAGTACGCAGCCTTGCGATCGCTTCGTGGTCCACGTTTCACGTGCTTGACTCTTTCACCCCAGAGATCTTTTATGATTTCGCCTAACGTAATTTTCGAAAACGAAGTTAACGATTCGCTATTCTCTTTGTCAGCCACACTGTGGCTGATCACGTCCCTAGCAAAGGTAAGGCTACCTTCAGCATATTCATAATTTGAAATGAACCTGCAACGAAGGAAAATTATATATTTTAAACTGAATTGAATGGATACTGAAATAAACTACACATGCGGACATTCAATTTGTATACCAAAGAAAGCGTTCGGATTTCGACTCACCAAAATTTCCAATAGTGCAAACTTGAAACTTTGCCACTCTTTACTCTCTTCTGATTCGCTTCGCCGTCAATTTCACCGCATCTCTTCCTCTTCGATAGCATTTTCGCGAAAATAATCGAAGCTTAGATGTTCACAGAAAACCCCGCAGAATATTCAAATTTTGTACGTTGTTTATCTGTTTTACTTTCGACTCGCTGTCTGATTGGTTGATTAGGACAATAGGTTAAGGCGAGTTGCCTCTGTGGAGATGGGGTAAGTATTGTACATTAATCGACCGTACCACTCGCGGTAGAGAGAAAATTGACCTCGTACCCAAGTCTCTTTCGCGGCCGTGTCCAGTCTTCGTGTTCAAAGCTTAACCAGAAAGAAGCGAACTTGGAAATTCAGGTAGAAAACACTCGTTTCCAGCGAAATGCGCGTGAAGTTTTGGTACTGAGACATGTCCCAGGGTGCAGCGATCTTAGATCGTAAAGTGTGGCTGAGAAAAATGCCGATCGGGAGGATTTTCGGGGCGCAAACCACCTCCGCGTGGACCAAGGTCGAAATCGGAGTGTGCAGCCTTGACTTCGTCTTTTGACATGGTTAACAGTGATGGTAAAGCAAGCTTAAAACAGCAGAAATCGCTAGAAACTTCGACGAATACACAGGGCATGAGTAAGTTTTTATTGATTTTACGTGTAAAATATTCAGATTTCGAAATATTTATCGTTATAAATCGACCATATTTCGTTCCCCATACTATGCCTTATAACGTGTTCAAATTTTCAACGGTTCCTCCCGTAACTTAACACCGAGTCACACAACGCGTGACGCGTTCATGAATTCATCGTTGGCTTTTTCTCGAGACGTGAACTTGGGCCGCCTATGTTTTAAAGTAACAAATATCAACATTTATCCTGTTGAACCACCTTATTCTATTTATCGAATTCAGTTTTCTCACGGTAATTATCGTTGCTTTTATCTTCACAGTGCTACAGTACGGATTCCTCATGGTAAGGATCAAGACTCCTTTGTGAAATATCAGCTAAAGTTTTTAAATTTTTTGTTTGTGTAGATATTAATTTCAACTGCGTCATCCTTTCAGCTTTTTGCAGCAGCGTTTCCTCTGGCCCCACTGATTGCACTGTTGACCAATGCCATCGACATGAAAGTGGACGCCAGGAGGTTGCTATGGACGAACAGGCGGCCAGTAGCTTTCAGGGCAGAAGACATAGGTTAGTATAGTAGCAATCTTCCTGACTGGTTTTATACCTTTCCGTTTTCTGTGCTCTCCACTAGTTACACATTCTTTGGCTTGTTTTTTTGTTTTTTTTTTCCGTGCCAAGACTAGTTCGTACTGATAGTTTCCGTGTGCTTTACACCAGTTACGAGTATTGGTTTCAGCTTATAGTTCATCTGAGATTTGTTCTGAAATTACAACAAAACAAATCGCTTATTTTAGGACCTGTGAATTCTCTGCAACATTTCCTTTTGTCTCTTCACAAGGCACGTGGTACAGCATTCTAGAATTTCTGAACGTGGCTGGCGTGGTTACCAACTCGTTCTTGGTGGCATTTACGTCATCGTACGGTCGATCATGGGAAGGCGAGCCGTCCAAGACCAACACAACTGAAACCATATTCAACAGCACAACAAACACAACCGAACAGGTTATCATCGTCACTGAACATGTTACAGGACTAAGCAGGCTTTGGCTTATAATTGGATTTGAGGTACGACTATCATCTCTCTTCTTTTTTTGGTACCGGAGTTAGTTGGAGCAAGGTACTGATACGCTTAAACTACAAGGCTTAGGTGTGTTGAAAATTCTCACTTGAATAATTTAATTCTCTTTTCAGCATATAGTGTTTACAATTAAGTTCCTGATTGCCTACATTATACCCGACGTACCTGCCGATGTTAAGATGGCTCTGTCAAAGGTAATAGCTTTATAGTGACATAGTTGTGTCTCAAAGTTTTGATTTGTATGAAAATAGTATGAAACCCTCAAGAAATGGGTTTTTAAAGGAGATGGGCACCAATCAGATGACAACAACCCACAAAGAATGATGCTTAGGAATGGAAAAGAAGAAATAATATTTGCATTAGTGAAATTTGTGAATTTGAAAAATCGGGTTAAATTTTCTGGGGGTGAAAACCGCGACATAGTTACTTCATTGCCTCTAACTTCTACTTCGCTTCTTCGGTGTGCTTTGTGAAAAAAAGTTCTACGTTGACAATCATTTTGTATAATGACTAAATTTTCTACTCAATTTTTCACAGGAAAAGTATCACGTGACCAACATTCTTGCTAAGGCAGGTATGCGCAAAGGGCCTGGTAACAAGCTGGCAGAATCTTTTTCGTCATACAGAAGCCGCGGGGCTGAAAGTGAACATACTTCATCATCTAACTCCACTGAAGTTCACATGACCGCCAGTGGAAAAAGACTTGAAAAGAATACCGCTGACAACGGAAAAGTGGAAGTGGTTGTGGAAAGGTCACCGGTGGAGGGTGGTATGGAGAGAAATTTCTCCTCCCCACGATCCAACCGTCTGGAACCATTACCTACAAACTATACGTCTAAACATGCAATTAGAACGTGATTTATGGCGGGGGCGGGGAGAAATAAGAAACAAGTTTAAACTCCACGTTAGGTCGTGAAGCTAAATGGAGAGGAAAGAAGAAACACAACCGAACACACCTTTTGAAAACATGAAAACAAGTACACGAAGAGAGAGAAGTAAAGAGCCAAGAGTTCGATACTGTACAAGACATTGGGTGCTCCGAGAAGTAAATATATTGTATAAAATGATGAACAATTGCTTTAGTTATATTTATACAAAAGTTTCAAAAGGTCTGGGGAGGTTACCTTCCGCGCAGGAATGTTACCGAACCTTATCGTAAGCTTATTTTCGTCCAGTTCAGTTTGCTTAGGGTGGGACGGAAGCCTATTTATTTTGTTTTAGAGTATTACAGGAAACTTTTACCGTCTCAATGATTAGAAAATAGGTTAGCTTTTAAAGTTTCATACATGCGTTCATAGAACAACCACACAGTTATCGTTGTGCTTAACTAAGATATTTATATTCACTCTCTCGTGGTAAAATTAGGCTGGCAGTAAGGAAGTAAGTAACTTTATTTGTGTCAAACATGAAGTAGAACAGCCGAAGAAAAGAATCCCTTAACTATCAAGGGACACAAAGCACAAGGTATATCATTCCTTATACTACAGCATCAGTGGGGTTTAACTTCCTCTAACAAGGTTGATTAACATGGTATGTTGCTGAATTAGAATCTACATTCCTCATTTGGTTGTCTCTCCTTTTTGCTTCACGTACAGTTTTTCTTTTGATGAATGATTGACTTTAGCCGCTAACTTTAAACTTTCATCTCATGGAAAGACTCGAACCGAAAATGATTTTTCATCCCCCTCTTCTCAGACGGAGCGCATGCGTACCGACCTGCAACTTCATCCACGGTGAGTATGACGCCCTTGCTGCGTGATCCGAAGCACAAGGATGGTTCTTCATTTAAGACCAGATATTGCGTTCTAGGGTCAGTGATTTCTGTCGTTCCCGGCTTTTCGCGGGAGTCTACGAAGCCAGGAACGAGAGTATGGTGAGTTTCAGCCTCACGCCACGAGAAATATATCACCACTATTTGGCAAGCGACATGTTTTGACTCAGCTATGAAGACAAACTCGGATATTATGTCTCGCGCCATTTCGGACAGTGAACTTGAACAGCTTGTCTTCTTTCTAAGTGAATTAGTCTACTCTTCAAATGATTGCACGAAAACTACATGCAGGATGAGCTTCGCTGGAAAGTCTCTTCACTGATTCAAAGTAAAACAGCCAATTTTCAATCCAAACTCTGGGCGTCGATGTACAAATACAATTAGCAAATGTTCTTCAGGTCTCTTTGATCAAACGGAGCCCATTATTGCACTCAACTTCACCTATCACACCGGGTGATAAAAAAACACCAGTGGAACTGATTACAGATAAAAAGATGAAAGTCACTTACTCTCACTATCACCAAGTTCATACCAAGTGTACAAAGCAGGGTGTTACTGGTAAAACGCTCTACTGAACAATTTTAAGGCATAAAATAAACATCTTATTCATAGTTGTACGTATTAACACCAACTTTTTTTTATCTTGTTACATTGATACATTCCGCTCTCACCATTTTCCCTCCAATTACGTAGTAGAGATTTAAACCGTCACTTGCGTTACGTTGCATTTTCTTTTATAAAAAGTTTTCCTTCTCCGTTCTCTACGGCAAAGTAAGGAGTAATTATAAAAACGAGTCTTGCCCTCTAAGGCATGACCGCCAAAGTTCGGGAGTAATGTTTCTCTTGTTTTATATTTAAATTGGAGAACCAGCTCCGTACTCAGTAATAAGTTGTGTGTAAACCGATGTTTGTTTCAAACTTTCCAAGGAAGACGACACAAAATGTTACAACGGATTTTTTTGTCTCTATGTCTTGAAATTTTGAGATGCTTTGCCGCACAAAGCTTGCTCCTCCTTCAAGTTCTTACATCTATATCAATTTGACGATGTAACTGGCCAATGATCAACCACTGCACTCACCACACTTATTTTTTAACTCAGGTACCATTAGCCGTTCTTCTAAAAAATTAAATTCTAGAAAGTTTTCAAGGCTTCAAAATCAGGTACGACTTAAGAAAGATTTTCGACTTTCCTTTTATAGTACTAGACAAACACTAGTCGGGTAACCAAGATTAGGTTACATTTTATTGGAGGGGCTGAATTCTGTAAGTGCTTTACATCGCGGGAGAGGCTGTAGTGTAGTAGAGTTCGTGACCTTTCATATTCACGTGTTCAACACGTGACATTAGGGAGGTGAAGGTAAGTCATTGGATCGAGGCTGACCTATTGCGTATTGTTGTAGTATTTCTGGTGCAGCGTTATAAGCAGTTGGAATATGTAACACAATTATTTTCTCCTTATCGAGCTCAAAATGCACGAAATCTTCTCTGTTTAGAAGGGTAGGATCGTCACCCACACCAGAATTCATATCGGTCGTTTGTGTCGTCGATAAATACAAGGAGTCTGAAGAACGTGAATCAGTCTGAGTGAAATCTTGTTTTCTGCATTCATTGGATGTTTTCCGGTAATGTGACAAAGGGTGGCTGTCACTTTCACACACGTTATTTCCCCTCTCCCAATCTTTCTTTACGTCCTCTAGTGTTTTAAGCTTGGCGCATGATCGACCATCCGTATCATCAATAGTTGTGACTTCTTTTAAAGGGATTATGTTGTCATCTTGGCGTTTGTGTACTTCACAACTCTTAGCAGTTAATTCGCCTTGTTTTGTGCTACTGTTGTCCTCCACACAACTTTCTGATGTCACAGTTCTGGCCGTTGTTCCACCTTTCGCTTGTGAGTCTTCTGGCTTGCCGAAAGGTATAGTGATTTCATCAAGAACGGATGCAAGATGCTTTAGATTCAAAATTGGTCTCCCGTTAACTTTAAAAAGCTGCAAATTTGCCATTGTCTCGTAGCCTGTTGTTAGCTCCGATGCGAGAACCTGAAAATAATCATAAAATAAACAGTATGAGGGCAAGCACTTTTTTCATGTAGCTCAGTGGTGGGAGGACTCAAATATGGAGAAAACAAATGACAGAGTGCGATAAATTCTGTGCTCGGATTGAATTATCTAACTGAATTAGAGCTTGAAGTTCCCATTCTATTTCCAAAACTTTGATTTGATGTTCAATAAACTGTCGAGGTTGCGCCACCCTCCTTACCAAGAAGATGCAAAACTCTACCCAATCGAAAAATTGGTCTCTTGAGTTCTACCGCGCCTCAGGCAGTTTCCTTGATTAAAGTTAGAGTCCTACCTGGCTCCCTATTCTCGTTCTTCTTATTCTTATTCACCGTTGTAATTTCTTTGATTCTGGATTTACGATACTCATTTAAAAGGAGCGCCTTCTTTCATCAGTTTCATACAAAACCAAAACATAAAGATCTTCACGGATTTAGAGATCTGCGTCCTAACTGACCCTTTAAAAAAAACGCTCTGGGTCCCATGACGTCGTCTTTCAAGCCAAAAAGGCGTGAAATCAAGTGACCTCCCTGTTTCAGTAAAATAAAGTTACCTCTTTACTTACCTGACTGAGCAAAATGACTTCCTGTCCCGTTTGATTCAAAATACCGTATAGAACACGATCACAGAGCCTTATGGGTGCCTTTCGTGCCCAGTCTTTTCCGTACTGATGTTGCATGTAGGGCTGGGAGAGAGACACAAACACGAGGCCAGCGTACACGAGGTAACTACGGGCAGAAATGATAGTGAGAGTTTAATAGCGAAACCAGTTCTCCAGTACTCATTTATACTCCCGCTTGAGAGAGGCGCTGTTAGAGGAAAGTGTCTTGACCAAGAACACAACAGAACGTCTCAGTCAGGGCTCAAACCCAGGCCTAAATACAGAGTTCAGTGAACTTATCACCGGGCGATTTCAATGTACCCTGACACAGAAAGATAAGTTAAGCTTGTAAGGAAAGCTGGAATTCCTATTTATTACCTTGGTCTTTTGTCATACAGCTGGGTGGGTACAAGTGATGTGATGAGATCTAATGTCACTTCAACCTTCAACACTTGGCCTTGTCTTAGAATTTTCAGTTTGCAGATATCACCAATAAACATCTGTGACAATTTGTAGTCAAACAGAATACGCTCATTACCGCGAAAATGAACCTAAACAAAAACAACACCACACAAAAACGTGATTAGCCCAACTGATAAAAAAACACCCAGGTGTTGCTGTGAGATAAAAACTAACAAACAGTGGAGATTTTATTTCAGTTATTTCAAAATTGATGTTTAGGTCATAACAAGGCCTAATGCTGGTAGCACATGAAAACATGGATATATCTGACTCAGCAGAACCCACCCAAGGGATTTACAATAACTTCTCTTTAGATTATGAATGTCGTATTAAGCTAACATATGGTGAGGATGAATGAATTAAGCAGATAGTGGGTAGTATTGTGATAAGTAATGTACCACCAAATTCTTCCAACTAATTGACAAGGAATTGTGTAGCACATTAAAAGGAGAATTCATAATCAGATCTTGAGTATGAAGGATCAAATCAAAATAAACCTTCTATGTTATAGCCTTGGTCCACTGGCTTTAGGAGAGGAAAATAAAAATTAATAAATAGAAGCATAAACCCTTATTGCTTGCATTGGCCATGTAGGGTTGAATTTAACCACAATTGCTTTCAACTTGGATTGATTCTGGGCCTCATAATATCCATAAACTATAAACCCTCAAGATATTAAAATCCTGTCAAGAGGCTGGCAAATGTGTTCCACGACAGGCCTACATGGTGCTGGTTTTCTCTTCTATACACTTATCTTGTGTTTTGGGCAATACATTGTTGATTATTACAGGATCTCAATAAAAGAATCTCATAAGTTATGACAAGTTACTCACTGTTCCATTGTCTGCAATCACTTCATCATTCACTGCCATAAGGACATCTCCTCGTTTCAGCACACTGCTGCAGCTGAACAAAGGAAGGACTTTTGTAACAAGGACCCCTGTCTGTTCTGCTGACAGCTGAAAGTAATTCCGCATGTGTTCACTTTCAATTGGCTGCC
The DNA here is from genome assembly GCF_964200805.1 of Pocillopora damicornis. Taxonomy (NCBI): domain Eukaryota; kingdom Metazoa; phylum Cnidaria; class Anthozoa; order Scleractinia; family Pocilloporidae; genus Pocillopora; species Pocillopora damicornis. Next base: position 20,780,189 of record NC_142682.1, read on the forward strand.
ATTTGATTCCCAGTCGACAGAAACCATTGTATGTGTTGCTTTTCTCAATATCTCCCAGGAAATGTTTTATTACTGTTACCTGAAAAGTTGTTATTTGTCATAAATTGAGTTTTAAATGCAACATGTTCTTTACACATTCTATTCACCACAAGGAACAAAGTAATTTGAGTAAATTAGATAGTATGAATGACTTACAGGTATAATATATCCAATGTTTTCAGCATTATCCAGTGTCTCAAAAGCAATTCCAATCACTCTGTCATCCTGAAGGGCAGGCCCACCACTGTTACCACTGTTTATTGCTGCATCAATCTTTCCATAGTAACAAACAACCTTAGATAACTCTTGCATCAGAAATAAGAGGATCTTATTCAAATATTAATTTTCTAATACTATAAAGTCTAGGGGGCCTTATGAAATGTCTAAAGGTTAAATGATGGTCACATATAGAGAGGCCCACTGACTGATCGTTGAGATAATTAAGTTGAATTCTTAAATTCTTCAATTTTCAAACTTCTGGAAGGAACTGAGCAAGATTACTGGGACTAAAGGCTTATTAAATAGTTCAAAAATCATGGAGAGGCAAACACATTTATACCCCATCACATAATCAACACTTAATATACACAGTTCTAACCTGTATAGCCAAAAGTTCCACTGCAGAGTGTGCATAACGCTGAATTTCCACTCTAGAGACAACTCCTCGCGTGACACTAATATTATCTCCACCAGTTGGAAAACCAACACAAACCACATCTTCTTCAAGTGCAGGTATCTCACCAAATTCCAGGGGGCACAGATCCTCCCAGAAGGTTTCATCTGTTACACCCAGCTTTAAGAAAATAAAAGATTGAATGGACTGTTTGCAATGAAACAGTTTTAATGCCTTGTGATATGTCTACTTACACGTCCCATGTCATTACTTGAAGTTCTATAGTTTATATCGGAAGATCTAAAAGTAGTTTCAAATAGTTACCATGGCAATGTCACACTCATGGCCAACATGAATCACATGAGCATTGTATTTCTTAGCATCTCCATGTTTACGAACTCGCACCTGAAAAATAAAGGAAGCTAACTGTTAAAAATTAAATAAGCTGTTGTAACATGAATGCTGAAGACCAGGGATACAAAAGAATCCCGAAATGCTTCCTTTCCACTCAGCAGAGAACCAGAATTGGTCATGAAGGTCAGAGCCACTAGACTACAAAGTTGCTGCAGTGCCTCATTTCTGATAAGACATTCCCTACTTTCATTGGAAGTTTAAATTTTCAGAACAAAAGTAATTTAATGTATTTGTTTACTTACTGACTTCTGGTAAGCTACTACATGTCCATTGGTGAGAATTCTCCTGCCAGAAATCACAAACCCTGATCCAAAAACCTGCTGCTGCCGCTTCATCTGCCAGGGCATGCTATAGTTTGGAGTTGAAATCTGAACAAACAGTTTCACCACTGATTTCAACACCTGAGGAAAATGCATGCCACAAGAAGAAACAACTAATTAATAATACAGAGTTATGATTCCAGTTGCCAACTGTCACCTATTCAGCATATAGTATATGCAAAGAATATACAGGTACATATGCAAAAAAATCCCTCTGGCATTAAGAGGGATTTTTTTGCATATGAAAATAGAAAATAAGAAAAGGTACAGTTTGTGGATCTTGTAATGTAGGGTATAGAGGTGTTACGTCATAGAATAGAGTAGCCTTGCCCATGTATTTTTTTAGTGCGAATAAATAACTGAATGAAACACTCTAATCCCTAGTAGTTCCTCTACAGGTACATATATTACAGGTGATGTTAACCTTGTACTTCCTGCTACAAAAATAAGGTCTCATTTGGGCCGTGTATTGTAATGAACAAGATAAAGCCACGATCATAACTGCAATCAATTTAAAATCTGTGAAAAGACATACAATGTGCAAAAATAGCTTATTATAGAGATCGATTCATTTGAGTTATTCTCAAATTCTTGTTTTAAATGAAGGACAATAAAATTGTTTAAAATTTATGAACTCATTAGATCTTTATTCGATTTAGAGATCATGGAGGAGTTAGTTTTAATTCAGTCAAGGAATTTTAACATCAATCAACGCAAAACAGTACTAACTGAGACACATTGTTCACATGCTGCGATTTAGAATATTATGCTTTCCAGAACGAAATTAAACACTTGAAAAAAGCGATCATTTTCGACGACTCGAACACAACACATATGTGCGTAAATTTTTGGCAACTTTTTCACTCTTTTCATGACATTCTTGCTAGCATCAAAACAAATTGGGTGGCGCAACAAACCTTTTCGCTAGTCTTCAAGTGTGAGCCAAAATGCTTATCACCCATCTTGTCGTTAGAATATTCAAGCGGTCACCCGATCGAGAAGAATTTCAAGACTTAAAACGTCAGAGTTGACCGACAAGATCGAAACATTCCAAGCTCCCCCCCTGCGCAAGGAATTGTGGTATATAGTACCAGTCTCCTCTCAGTAATCACAACAGGTCAATCTCACCTAATATCGTTCGCTACATTCTGCGGAGCTCTAGAAAGTTGTTTTAACAAGGGATCTCCCTACAACTGATTACATTTAAAGAGAATAACGTTATAAGCTGAAGTAATTGAGAAATGCCACGGATGAGTGGGTCAAAGAGAAACAAGGCGCCTTGGCTGGTGGACAAGCGACGGTGGAATGGGAGCTTAAACTCAGTAACAGTTGACGAATGGCAACAGGTCAGGTTTAATTGCAGTACTAGTTTGATATAAGAAAACCCTTTACGACTGGGACTTTCAAGCAACCTTAGCCATGTGATCAGAGAAAAGATGAGATGAAAGCTTCGTTGTCTACAGCCTCTGTTATGTTAAGATATAAGTCTTATAGTTGTCTCTTGTTTGAATATTTTGTCTCCTTTTAAAGTCCTCCTTTATTAGCATCCTACCCGCATTTTTCGTCGAATTATTTTGTTGTTAGAAACCAGAACATTTCAATTGACTGTTAAATGAAATCCAGGATTGCACTGGTTTCCCTTCACAGCGGTCTGTGATTGGCCTAATAGATTCGCGCCTCTCCACCAATCAAATGCAAAACCAAAACCAATCGCGATCTGGTAATTTGCGTTTTTCCCGCAATTCGAGCAGTTTGCTCGTTTCTACGTTTAATTCTCATTGACTGCTTGATACATTTTCCTTCAGTCCGATTGGTCATTATTACTTCGTTTGGTCTTACGACACTTATTGGTAAATGAAATGCGCTCCATCATCTTTTCTCGACAAGGTGAAGGATTGGGGAGGGAGGGAGAGTCCAACACTAACGAACTCGAGCCAGTATTTTGAAAAGTTTATTACAAAGCTTAGACTTAAAAAGAGTAAAAATTTCTTTATGAAAGATACTAATTTGACTCCAAGTCAATAGCTGTCAGTAAGAAGAGCATATAAAAATAAATTACATCTTGTGGCAGACTCACAGATTGTTTCTTACCTAGTTTGCTCTTCGATTACTTACAATCTGATAAATAACATTTTACAAGTTATAATCTCGGAAACATGCCTAATCGTTTGTATAGTAAAAGATTTTAAATATTTTAAACATGATCGAAAAAAATCGCCCGGCGAAACATATGCAAATCTAAAAATTTCGATTAAAAAAACTGTAAAAAATTATCAAAATATAATTTAACGCCTTCAAAAGAGCATTTCTATGAAATTCAAAATAAAAGGTCTAATCATTTGATGTAAATTTGAATAATCTTGTCAGCCTCAAGGTAAAGCGGACTATAAATTCTGTCTCTTCGCAAGAAACTTTTAAAACCGACATTGTTATCCAACATATTTCAAACTTTGCAAGTCTATGTCAACAGATTCTTAAACCTTAACCTCTAATAAAATCTTCAATTTCTAAATGTCAATGAAATTTTCTTTAGCTTTATACTGTAAATACTAGCTTTGTAGAGAAATGAAAGGTTTCAAATGTCTTTTATCAAAAAAAGTTGGAACAAAGAGCTTCCGGAAAATGGATTATTGTCTTAATGATCAAAATAAAACAAGGGTTTGCATAACACAGATTTTAAGAGAATACAAGTGGCTTATACCAAATGAGTAGAGCTGGATAAGGATGAGAACTTTGAACTCAAGAGACACTGGGTCCCCTTTGTCTCATAAGTTACTCTACTTCTTTTTGATTCCATTGTTAAAACTTCCAAGACAGAGGTTCATCAACTACGATAATCAAATATTAGTTTTTAGTCTGTCAGATTTCAGATTCTAACTTTAGCTCTTCTAGCTCGTTCATCATCTCCTTGATCTCTCTTTGTAATTCTTTGTGGAACTCTGGGTCGGGTGTAGCCGCGCGGGCGTATCTGTCACGATGGTAATCATCATCTTCATCTTCTGAGCAATTCTCGGAGTGCAGGTAGGAATTCTCCGGTGAATCATCGCACACCTCCATTCGATTCCCAAGATAAACCTGCTCCAGATCGTCCTCTGAGTACATTCCGTCCGTGACACTTCCCAGCTCCGAGCCCCGCGCTGTAAGTGTTGGCGCGTATGATCCCACGGGAAGTTGGTCCAGACTTTCTGGATAAGGCTCTCTTGGAGGGCGTGGGAATCGCCCTTTAAAGATGTCTGGATCAAGATCTGTGGCATCTGAGAATTCAGAGAAGCGGGAGTCCATGGAGTACCGTGAGGCTGATTTACCCTTAGGATTTGTGTATTCCATGGGCTTTTTAGGAACATGCGGGACGTCTGTGTATCCGTCCTCTGATTCTGATACTCTATAATTCCTTGGCCTCTTAGGAACCTCCGGCACATCAAGAGAACCCTGTGAAGATCTAAAACTTGACGGCCTCTGTGGTACTTCCGGAGCAAACGTTGCACAGTCCGGGGAACCACTATAGCTACCTGAATGTTCTTTTGACAAGGGAGTCCTAGGAACTAGGTCAGCAGGGATGTCCGTGTAGTCCCACTGGTAGCCAGGTAGATTGTTATCAGATAAAGAAGTCAACGTTTTCATGGTCCCGAAATCCTTTCGAACTTTCTCACGCCTGCGCCAAGAGTCCTCCGCATCGTACCCAGGAGGCATAACGAGATCATCTACATTGTAACCATGGACTTCCCTTGGGGGAGGAGTGGGAGGCTCTGGAGATGTGACTTCTGAGCCTACCACGGGTGGGGAGACCTTCAAAACCGACGTGCTAACAGCTCCAGCTTGTTCACGCTTTTCTCGTCTTCGTTTGGCTCGACGTCGAAGGAAAATTACAACAAGGAATACAATGAGCAGAATAACTGCGAGCACTACAGCAATTCCAATGATTTCTGTCTGTCCCAATGGCCAGCCGCGTCGGGCCTCAATACTAGTGAGCACTAGCTCACAAAGTTTTCCACCATGAGAGCTTGCAGAGCAGTTACATGCAAAGTTTCCCAATTGGTTCACACACACGCCTCCATTTTTGCAAGGGGAACTGGCACACTCGTCAACATCTTCAGAACAATCAGCCCCCGTATAACCCTGAAGGCAACGGCAGACTGCAGCACCATTCTTCTGGTTTTCTTGGCATGTCCCTCCGTTTTGGCAATGGGAATCTTTACTGCAGCGATACCCTTCATCACAAATCTCCCCAGAAAAGCCAGCGCGACAATGACATTTGTAAGATTCACCATGGTTGGTGCAATTCGCGTTGTTTGCGCATGGGTTAGACGAACAGGGCCTTGTGTCTTGCTCGCAAGTCTTTCCTTGAACTCCCGCTGGGCATGTGCAAATAAAGCCACTCTCGCCGCTTGGAATGCAGCTTCCGCCATTTCTGCAAGGCGCACTGGCGCAATGACCAGTGTAGATGTGACATTGTGTACCTGAGTAACCGTCTTTGCATCTACACTGGTATCGGTCTGTTGGATGAGGGACGCATGTCCCACCATTCTGACAAGGCTTGACACCACAGTCCACAAATGCACGGCAATCTGAACCTGAATGACCAGGCAGACACTCGCACTTCTTCGATGTCAGGGTCTCTATGCATGTGCTGTCACGTGGACAGGTGTTGATGCGGCATCCGCCTGATAACTGACAGCCAGGTACCGCATTAAATGGTTCGGCAGCTACGTAACTGTTTGAGCCAGACATGGGCAGGTCCTGGTTGTTCAAATTCAAATTCTGAAGACAACCTTTGAAGCCATCCTCGACTAAATGACCTGTAAGAAAATGTTTTTCAGTTAATTACTGTACCTCAAATCCTTCACTTCAGAATGCGATAATTTTCCTCGGAGGGTGCGTAAGTGACGTGGGAAGCACGTGACTTCAACTTACTTACATGCGTACAGTGGACGAGAAGAAGAAGAAGAAAAGAAGAGCCACTTTGGGGAACGTCCACTGCTAAATCCTACTATTATTATTATTATTATTTTATTATTATTATTATTATTATTATTATTATTATTGTTATTATGGACAATATTATTATTATTGTTATTATCATCATCATTATTAAAATTTAAGTTAGTTCCAAGTGACACAATTTCATATCTAAATTCTGTCGAACGAAAACAGTAACACCTGGTTACAAAGTTGAAAGTACTATGAATCAATTATGCTGCTGGGCAGCATGCACTTCTAGCTGTAAACAACTCTCCTCACCTCGATTGTTGAGATCCCTCCTAGTCTTTGATTTAACAACTTTGGCGCCGAAGTAAATCGCGTTATCATCAAGATTCAGTATTCTCATCTTCCCAGGAGATTTGTTCCAGGCGCGGTGACGACCCTGATCCAGAATTAAAGTGGCGTGGTTACCTTGCCGCATGATTGCCACGTGATGCCATTTACCATCGTCCACTCGGGCCCAGTCTAAGTTTACAACCCCGGCCCCACTGCCAAAATCAAAGCGTAACTGAAGACGGCCGTTCACAATCTGTAAAAACAAAGATCACGGATATAATCGATTAGATTACACTTTTCAAACCCATGTTGGATTTAGAAACCTTTGCTTCTGAAAGATTTCTTTCTCTAGACAAACGTGACATGTTCATATATAATTAATGAGCACACATAAGACATACCTCTAGAATACTGTAGTCATACTGTCCAGCGGCCCACACTAGTGTTCCTCGAGGTTCAGTGGTCTTGAGAGCAAGACTAATAGAGCGGCTTGGTTCATCGAATGACTGCTTCAGTTTAAAGCGGATGTAACTATCACCTCCAAACGATATGGCATTATTACCTGTAAAAAAAAACAACGAATGCATCACTAAATGCTCTCTTTGTAATGTCTCGACTTTGCTTGAGTTTTGCTATAAATATCTGTTTTAATGAAATTAATCTTACGAAAAAAGGTACGATTTCGTGGAAGATACCTATTATGCAGGATTGATCTTCGCAGCCCGGTTTGTCAGGTTGACACTTGGATGAATCAACGCACTTACACTGGAACCCCAAGGGAAAGTCGGCGCACTCATAACCAGCAGGACACGGATTGGACGCACACTTACCACTTGCGCAGCCTGGGAATGAGTTATCACACGATTAGTTAAATGCAGAATGTGACCAGCGGAGAAAGGGGATCTAAATTTCTACCACTTTGACATGATACAGAGAATTCTTGATTTAAATAAGAAGCAGAAATAATGCAAAACTTAAAGGTTCCTACTCATAGCCTCAAAGTGAACTAGCAAAAAAGTAGTTAAACAGTGATCCATTCTAAGGGAGTTAAAAACTTTAAGGGTAAGGTCCACCAATAATATTAAATTCGAACAAATGAATCATACACGACCAATTTCCTCATGATCTTACCAGCGTCGCGGTTACACATACAAGCATGACTTCTGCTGTGTTCATAAGAAGTGTAAGTGGTTCTTTCAGACATGATTCTTATTTGCTTGTTCTGTGGTTTATAGACCGTCTGACATGAGTAGTTTTCGGGGCAGTGCATTAGAGGGCATTGGCTGACACCAATGTACCCTACTTGGACTCCTACAACTCTCTGGAAGTCACCACGGGAAGAATTCAGCTTGTGTGCGATGTGCTGAGATGCGTAGAAACCCTGAAGAGGAACAGTGAGAAATCACATCATCAAAATGAACAGGAAGCGCTTCCACCAATCAGAACAACGATAAATATTACAAGGAGCCAATGAGAACTTAAAGTAAAAACAAGCACAGTTCGTCATGTACGGCATTGATGTGAAAAAAGTAAGTCGCAATTTCTTTTAGTTTTGTATATAATTAATTGAGAGGATGGCGCGAGATAAATCACAGAGCGAAGAAATGGGAAACCAATGCTGTTCCAAATGACTTTTGACGTGAAATCATACATAGATCGAACAATTTCGACACCTAAAACTCGAATTTAATAAGAAGCCCTTGTTTAGGCTTTAAATGACCTTCGATTCTCCATCGATATCAAAATATAGATGTTTTAAAATTCATTCCACGAAAAATTTGCTCAATCGAATTCCCTTCGTCATAGAGGTAAGTCCTACCTTGACTTGCTTCATAACAGCGAATACAACATCCAAACTTGTGTCAGAAGATTGCAGGCTCCATATATGAACATTCTCAGCAGGAACATTAAGCAGGAATCCCAAGTAGTCTCTGCACTTGCCCAGGTTCCTCTCCACGAATGTTCCCGGGCTAAGAGCCAACAAGCGCAGAGTCAGGGAATGTCGCAGGATGTCTTCAGTTATATCTGACACAACAATTTTCACTGGAACATAAGTGAGGTACTTGCCATCGGATACACTGGCATTCAGATTGTAGATTCGACTTGGAACGTTAGAAGTGGCACTGATCACTCCACTGTTTGTTATCGTGAAGGGGCTACCAGAACGAGGCGCAACAATCGAATACGTCAGAGGGTCCCCATCGGCATCAGTTCCTTTGACACTTCCGATGACACCACCGTTAAACTGCGAACTATACAATTTGAGGTAAACGGTTAGCGGCTCCACGACTGGAGGATGCGAAATGCCTTCAACTACAATGATAGTGAGTGTCTTGTCCGTGTACTTCGGTGGCTCGCCACTGTCGAACACGCGGATCTCGAATTTGTGTTCCTTATCTCTATGATCCAAAGGTCCTGCTTTGGTTATCAGACCGTCCCTTTCCAGTTTAAACTTCGTTTCGTCGCCTTTAATTTTCATGAAAGTAAATGGACCTTTATTGCCAGGACCATCACGGTCATGAGGCCGTAAAAAGATGACAGTAGTACCTATGGCGGCTAACTCACTGACAGAGACAGTAAAATTTGTGTTAGTGAATTCAGGCGGGTTGTCATTCAGGTCGTTGATGCTAAGTTCAACTTGGGTCTCTGCTGACAAAGGAGGTATCCCCTTATCCTGAGCACGCACTGTTAGAGTGTACTGAGAGACAGATTCATGATCGACATGCGCCTTGATGCTGATTACGCCAGTGATGTCATCAATTTTGAACTTATCTGCATCGTTTCCTTTCACGATGGAATAACGGATATCTCGGTTGGAACCGCTATCAAGGTCTGTGGCGAACATTTGAAGTACAAACGAATCCAAATCAGAGTTCTCGTCCACTCTAGCGGTGTAAAGATCTTGTCCAAACTTAGGGACGTGATCATTAGCATCAGTGACTATCACACTCAGTGAACAAGTTGTAGTCAGGACTGGCGGACCAACATCACTCGCCTGAATTGTCAACGAATAACTCTTCCTTGTTTCAAAATCCAGGTTTCCTTCCAAAGTAACATCTCCTGTTTTCTTGTCAATTTTAAAGATGTCTGAATCTGGACCTTTCAGAATCTCGTAGGAGAACTCTTCGTGTCCAGCCTCTCGGCTGATGGCCTTCATTTTTGTTATCTTCGTACCTTTTGCAGCATCTTCGCTCACATTGGCTTTGTAGCTGGATTTGTCAAACTCCGGAGGAACATCGTTTATATTCAAAACCTGAATCACTACATTGCACGTTTCTGACTGAGGGGGGACACCCGCGTCTTCGGCCTGCACGGTCAACACGTACTCCGCTTGCTTCTCTCTATTAAGATCGCTCGTAAGCGTTATCACACCGGTCTCGGAGTCAACACTGAACGTATCGCCTGCCGTGTCCAATAAAGAATATGAGATCTTCCTGTTCTTTCCCAAGTCGGAATCGTCTGCCCTCACCTGCAGAAGCACTTTATTTCTACGGGCGTCCTCGTATACAGCCTTTCGGTATTCTGACTGACTAAAAACAGGTCCATTGTCATTCACATCGTCAAGAAGGACCGTAATGTTACTAAAACACGCCTGTCCTCCGCGATCCTCCGCTGACACCATGAAATTGTACATTTCCTGTACCTCGCGGTCTAATAACTTGGCAGTTACAAGACGACCTAGTGAGAGAATGAAAGAGAAGAAAGTTAAGTTTTTCGGGCCGGCAAAGAGTTATACTAATGAACCATTCCAGCGCCCCTCTTGAATGGAATGTTGGTTCACCAGGAACCTCTTCCAGCCACAAACACCTCTTACACCTCCCCTCTTTCTTCCCCCCCTCCCCCCACACCTTTCGTCTCCATTTTCCTGCTCTCTCTTTTTTTGTATCCCACAAAGGCGACCAATCTGAGACATACTGTTAGGCCTCGAGTCGCTCAAACCAGCTGTTTCAAATGCAGTGACTGTAAAGCCATCTTTAACCAACAAATATATGACATAGGAATGCAGCAACAGTAAGCTACTAAAAAAAAAGTAACGTAATGCTACTACAAACTGTAACATTAAACATCACGGCACATTCATTGGTGATATGGATATGATACTCACCAGTTCCGTTTTCAACTCCAAAGAAACCCATTCCTTGTCCAAACACGGAATACCTCAACTTGCCATTATCATCAGCGTCCGCGTCAGTGGCCTCCACTATCATTACCTCAGTACCAGGCTTCACGTCCTCGCTGAGATGAACAATAGAAATTGACTGGGTACATACTGGCACATTGTCATTAGCATCAAGGACTGTGATAATCAAAGTAGTGAAGCTGGTGAAAAGACCATCTGAGCAGCTTACATTCAGCTTGTAGGACGATACGGATTCACGATCCAGTGGAGAGTGCACGAAGACTTTGCCAGTCTTTTGCTCTATTCCAAATTTAGTTTGAGGATCACCAGACATGATAAAGAAGTATACATCAGAATTGGTATCGTTGTCAAAAGATGATAATGTGCCGACTTCTTGACCAATTAGGGCGTCCTCTCGAACAGAAAATGTGAAGATGTCCTCAGTGAACTGAGGTGGGGAGTCATTGACATCCAGCACAGTCACTTCAACGACTGTATAACCTGACAGCTGTGTGACCTCGCCTTTGTCGGTGGCGCGGACTCTCAGCACAAGAGAGTTTGCGACTTCGCGATCGATTGGTGCTGCTGTTGTTATCCAGCCAGTGTGCTGATCAATAGCAAACAAATTTGTTTTAGTTACAAAATCGTACAGTATTTTTCCATTTTGGAAGTCGTCTAAATCCTCGGCAAAAACTCTCAAGACCTTTGATTTGACCATCATATTTTCTGGGATACTGACCCTGTAAGGATTGGCCACGAAATGAGGCTTGTTATCATTCACGTCTGTCACTGACACAATTACCACAGTTCGTGCGACTTGAGATATTTCTGAGGAATTAGCCTCGATGACTAAAACGTATCTTTTCAATGTCTCGTAATCCAAACGCCGCTTGAGTTTAATCTGACCGCTAGCATCAATACTGAAGTAATCTCCCTTCGATGATGGCGAATTCCCAGGAATTATTTGGAACCCAACTCGTGGACGTGCGCTGCCTGGAAGTAAGGTTCTTAAAGTCGTTATGATACCGTCGGTGTTCAGGTCTTCGGGCACAAGGATTCTGTACACTGACTTTTCAAATTGTAAAATCTTGGCGTTCTTCCTTAGCACGTTCACCGACACTTTCACCGTGTTCCGTAAATATGGAAATCCGCCGTCTTTGACTAATACGTGGAACATGTAGGTCTTCGTTTCGGGCTGCCGAGAAATTTTTATGAATCCCGAGTCCTTTTCGACTTCAAACACGGGTGGGGTCTGGTGACCAAGGATGACGTATGATAAGGCACCATTACTTCCGGTGTCAGCGTCATTTGCTGACGTCATCAAGATGGAAGTTCCAACCGGGGTTGAACTGTGGATTGTCACCTCGTACAGCGGAAGCTCAAACTTTGGTTGGTTATCATTCTCATCAAGGACGTTAACCTGTAAAGAATTGGTTTAGTTAATATTACCTTTATCTTAATGAGCAACGACGACGTTTCGACGTTAGCTTAGGGTCATCAACGATTCAAAGTGAATAAAATTGTGCGTAAATATTGGAATAATCATGAAAGCAAGGAAAAATGTTAAAGAAATTAGGTTAATAAATGATGATGGCGTCCACTGCCTCCAATAGGATACTGTGCGAATATTCTTTAAAGGTAGAGCAATCATAACATTTTAAATACGGCTGAATTTCTAGATTCAATGGAGTCATAATAACAAGAAGGGCATCACAACTTCACGTACCTGTACAGTGCAGAACCCAAACCGTCCTCCTCCATCAGAGGCTCGAACGGGAATTGACGAAAAAGCCTCTGATGAATTCTCGCGATCAAAACTAATCTTACTGTAAATCATTCCTGTTTCGCCATCAATCATGAACTTCTCAGCGGCGTCTACGTCGTCAATGGAATACCTGACACGGGCGTAATCACCAGAGTCTAAATCGGTAGCAGTAACCATGGTGACAAATGTTCCTGGTGGATAATTCTCGTAGAAGTCCACAGGGTAGACTTCTTGATCGAATACTGGACTGTGATCGTTAGTGTCGCCGATCACCACCCGTACACTGGTCACCGCTGATGATTTCCCGTCCGTTACCTCAACACTAAGGTCATATACCTTACCGCGTTCAAAACCGACATGCTTTGAGATGGTCAGAACACCGGACGTTGAATCTATTTCGAAATATTCTTTTCCGTTTCCGGATTTAATCAAGTAACGTAGCTTGCCAACGTCATCGTCATCCGGGTCACTGGCTATCACGCGTGTCACAAAGGATCCAGGCCCTGCACTGCCTGAAATGGACGTGGCGTAGCTGTTCTGTTCAAAACTGGGCGGGTTATCATTTGCGTCTTCGACCACAATGCGCACACGAGCCTCTCCAGTCAGCGGGGGAGTCCCACCGTCTGTAACGATCAGTTTCAATTCATGGACTATATTCTGTTCGTAATCCAGTCTCTTCGCAACTACTATTTGACTTGTTGCCTGGCTGATGACGAAGAACTCACTTGTTTTGCTATCATTATGGGAATTCAATGTTTCCAGTCGGTAACTTAGCTGCTTATTAACTCCCGAGTCTCTATCGAACGCTGTGAAGGAAACCACCGAGGTACCAGTCGGAGTGTCTTCAGGAATAGTCGCCAGATACAGTGATTGGTTAAACAGTGGAGCGATGTCATTGACATCAGTGATGGTGATAAGCACTGTGATTTCTCCGTAAGACGTCGTCGATTCGTCAGTAGCACGCACAAGGAGCTGGTAGCTAGTCCGAACCTCGTAGTCCAGAGAGGATTCTACCGTCAGAACTCCTAGTTAAATCAAATAAAGATATGAGAAGACCTTTACAAGCAAAAACCAAACAATATTAATTTGACATAAAACGAACTCGTGTCTCTTTTCTTATGACACCCAGTACACGTAACAGTACCAACAGCTTATTTATCAAATTGCATTTCCACTCTTGTAACTAACTGCATAAAATTTTCTCTGATCGAGCTATGGCTCAAAGAGTTTTCCAATACGTGAAATTATGCGCGCAGGGATAAAAATAGCGGCCTTTTGTTATGTATGAGGTGCTTAATTCTAACCTGTTTTCAAATCAATGGCGAACTGATTATATGGATCTCCAGCCAAGATTGTATACAAGATATCTGCACCACCAGGACTTCTGGCTTGTACTCGGGTAATTTCCTCACCAACACTCACATCTTCTCTTACCACCTTGCTGTAACTCAAGTAGTCGAATATAGGTGTTTCTTTATCCACGACCTTGATCTTCACAATAGTTTTGGCACTCATTCGTACCACGCCTTCATCTCGCGCTTCAATTTCAAGAGTAAAGACAGAGGGAACTATTATGCCATCTAACAACCTGCTGACTTCAATGTTTCCAGTGGCATAGCGGACCTCGAAACGGCCTTCCCCTCCTCCTTTGAGAAAGTACCTGTGATAGAACAAACATAACATACATCAGCAACATAACGAAAAAAGAAAGAAGCTGGATGCTATCAAAGAGCTTCCAAAAAACAAAACAACCCTAACTTTCCCGATGTAAACAACGGAAATCACATACTTGATGGCACCATTGCTGCCGATATCCTTGTCGCTTGCCTGGACCTGTCCCACAAATGCTCCGACATCTGCACTAACTTGGATCACGAAGAAATACACATCTTTGGTAAAAATCGGTGCATTGTCGTTTACATCATCCACAATCACGTACAACAGACTCTGAGCTACTCGAGGCATTGGTTTTCTGTCGTCCCGAGCTTGGACAACGATTTCATATCGATCTGTAGTCTCTCGATCAAACGTTTTTCCTGGCAACGTCGACACGATGCCTGTACTTTCGGAGATGACGAAGAAATGCGATGGAACAACGACTGAGTAGGTAATAGTGTCGCCGACTGAGTAGCCTACAGTCTGCAGTTGAACGATGTCGGCAGCTGTACTGATTCCTTCTACAACTGACGCGTTGTACTCCATCTGTCTGAACTGAAGATCACTGACTGGCAGCGGTTTACATTCAATATTCACAGTGGCTTGATTACTAAAGTTTCCATCCGAAACAGAGACTTGAACGTGATAAACTGCTTGATGTATGAGTGAAGAGTTTTTCACGGTTATAACACCTTGTCTTGGGGAAATATCAAAGATGTGCGTGAGAGATGGCGTGGCAATTGAGTATGTAAGGCTAGTGAGAGGTTGGGAGTCTCCGTCTGAAGCTGTGACTGTGGTTATAACAGAACCAGAGTACGTTGGTAAGAAGACTACTGCTTCGAACACAGGAGAGGAAAAGATTGGAGGAAGGTCGTTGACATCGTGCACCGAGACAACGACATCTGTAAAAGCAGAAAAACTGGGTGTTCCATCATCAGAAACTTTGATCTTGAACCTGTACGACGACACGGACTCAAAATCCAGCATCTGTGAAGGAAGAAAAGAAAAGCCTACTTAACAAAGGCAATAAAGTTGGTCTCACTGAAAAAAGTTAAAGATACACCGCATATTCCTGGGTGTACAGAGGTGCACTAGGAGTAAAGCGCCTTGCCAAATTACAAAACCTAACCAGCAGACCAAGAAACTTCTAGAGCCAGACCTCCTAAATGAAATTCTTCCCGCAATATTCTCTTTACCTCTGTTGTCATCAGTTCTCCAGATTGTGAGTCAATCGTGAACATCGAACATCCAACAACTTCGTACATCAAATCACTACCGCTGACGTCGGCATCACTGGCTTGAATGGCAAGTGCTTTCCCATCTCCACCAATTACAGGCGAGTCTTCAGGTAAGCCTTCCTTGATGTGTCCCAGGTAGAGCAGTTGGCTAAATGCCGGCGCATGATCGTTCTCGTCGATTATTTTAACAATCAGTTGAGTCTGTCCATTTCCATCGCTACTGGTTCCACGAATTAAGAACTTGCACTCAGTAAGCTCTTCAGCATCGAAAGGTTTCTAAAAGCAAAAGTCGCGGTTAGATTCAAACCATATGAAATAGCTGAAAATTGCTTTGCGTCACAAATGTGGTTTGTTTCCTCTTCCATTTTCCCGAATTTTTCTCCTCTGTTTTGTTGCTCAACAACTCGGAAACATTTCTAACATTTCTGCTCTAATGTGATAGTTTCCAAGTTATGATAGGAAAGTTACAGTCTAATTTTGCTCTTTTTTACAGTAATTTACCATTAGAAGCAGACAAAAAAATGAACTTGATTACAGTAAATCCTGCCGGGAATATACCAATATACTTCTAAATTTGGTTCCACTGAAACGGCATGAAAATAAAATTGTGCCAGCTTGTTGCACTTATTTCTTATAATACTTAAGTGAGACACGTAGTATGATAGTACCTTTCAAAAAACACTCAAAGTCATTTAAAAACATATTCTTCGTCCCAAGAAAGTAGAACAGATAACAAAATTCAAAGTAGTCTTTAACATGCAGCGTCAAGTTGCCGGCCTAATATTTGCTTTGTTATCAAGTTTCGAGAGAGTATCAAAAGAAAGGGACCGAGTGTCGAGAAACAACGTCCAAGAGCTGATAATTTTCCAAAATATAACGATTTCAAGAGGTTAACAATTTACGCCCATTTGTCATGATTTAGACTTATGACAACTTAATGACTTTGCAATGAAAACTGTAATGTGATTTGAGACTGGCGCACCAAATGAAAAAACTGAGAACACTTTGTCAGATCACGAACATCCTCTTCAAATTATAGAAAAAACAACACCTTTGGGTGAACAGAAGAACATCTGTCTCTATTTTTACTGGTATTTTTATCAGAACACCCACGAATATGTAACCATTTTGAGAAACAAACAGGAAAATACTTCTAATGAAAAACTATTGATATCCAAAAAGTAAAATATCCTCGTTTGTTATCGACTTGAACTGAATTTGACAACCTAAACTAAAATAAAAACTCATTCAGTGCCACAACCTTTCTCTGTTAAGCGGATTTAAGGGCTTAAAATATTTTCTAACAATCAAGCGCACACGTAAAAATTTCACAATGACCTTTGGTGAGCTGCTAAGCAAAAAGTTACACAAACATCACGCTAGGGAAAATCAAAAACTTGTTACGATGAAAATCATTTCATAAACGTTCAGACTCTTTAAGTTCATTCAATATGCTATTTTAAGGACTGATAAAACCAGAAATGCATTCTAGAAGGTTCAATCGGCAGATAAGTCTCATGTGGAAAAGATGACCTTTGTCATTGACGCCAAAGAGGCGATGACGAACAGATGATCAATCAGCCCCAAGTCATGCAACAACCAAAAGCGTAACTTGTCGTTGTTAACGGTTCAAGCAAAGTCTAAAACATTTCACTGAGCCTTGGTGGTCAGTGGATGACTTTTTATCTTAAAGTAGCAATTTTTTGTCTGTTTTATTTGAAAACCATAATAAATTGGAACGTGCTATGAGTTACTAGGGTGAGGGAATGTCGGATTACAGCTCAACGCGTACCCATAAAGCTCCCGCAATTTATCACGGAACGCAACCACGCGAGACAATTAACTAATAAAGTCCACTATGCAACTGTTTTTTTTTTCTTAACATTCTTGCGCCAACATTTAAAGAATAAGAACAGCACATGCTTCTAAGATGAAATGTCGCAAATGAAAATATTTTATTAGCATAGAATTATAGGGAGCAACGACAAGAATTTTGCAAACGGAAATCAATCCCACTTAATCTTGAGAGCTTTGCGTCATAATGCTTGATGCTAAGTAACTTTATAATTTGCTTCAAGAACTCGACTTTTGTGACAACAATCTCATTACTCTTCCATTAAGTGATAAAAGAATATGTTCAAAGTACACCTTGCAATAAGATTAACGAATAAAATCTTAAGACTTTCTGTTCATACTCAGCAGGGTCTAAAACAGTCGCGCGAGCCATTTCAAGTTGTTACTCAAAGGCAGTTTTCACATATTTTCAGATAATGAAACATCTATTTTTGTCTTAGCCTGAGGAGAAATGCTGCAGATCAATTCACCGGAATTTCCCGTTTCGTACGGCTAAGTTCTGTTTACAAAGACATTTTATGTAGTTGCAATCAAAAGATCATGTAACTCTTTTCAATTGAAATATAACCATTTACCTCTTAACAATAAACACGCTTTTACCCCCCCCCCCCCAAAATTAAAGAATTTGGCAACGACAACCTGTAACTTGATAATGTCATAAGATATTGAAATGACTTTTTAAAGCCTAAAGTTTCTGTACTTGTTTTTTTGCATTAAAATGAATTGTATTTGGTAACAGTTCAGATTGTCCACATTAGTTTTTTCCTTTGAGTCCAACCGTATTTCACGAGAAAAGGAAGACAGTACTAGGCAAATCACGTGCCACAAGAGATTGTCAGCAACTGATTAACTTCACAAAATATGTCTTTAAACCTTTTAAATATACTTTAAGTTTTAGCAGGTTTTAGAGGGAAATCAGTTAGGGTCAGTGCCGGACTAAACACTGATCAGTTCAGGCTTTCGAACAATCTAGCTGCCTTTATAAAGTTACCTCTTTGAGCAATTAAACAAATAAGAAAGCCAAAAAGGTTCTTTCACCGTAAAAATATTACGCATATTGCGATGCGTTAAATAATTGCTGTAATGTTAATTTAATAACTTCGAGAGAGGAAATCCTTTCATCTGCTGCATACCAAATAATAATAGCATCACGTTCACAAAATGAACTGCTGTGCACACGAAAAATCTTCAACATGTAACATACTGTTAAGTTGAAACAAATCGAACCTTTTCTCAGCAGGTTCACTGGAAAAAGTCAATAACAATGTGATGTTTACCTTGTTAGTAACTAGCCCAGTTTTCCGGTTGATATCAAAGTCTTTCCAGCAGGCGTTATCCTGTGGCACAAACTCATAAGACGGCAAGCTGCCATTGAATATCACGTTAATAATTGGATGACCAGGACGATGATTTTCTTTGATTGAAGCTTGGTATAAAGGTCGCTCGAATTCAACAGGCTGGTTAATGCCTCTTACCAAAATCTAAAGACATTTTGGAAATAGAATCTAGTTAATGAGATAATCAAACAGAACTTTATCGTAGATTTGACCAGAATATTTGACATTAGAATGGTACATGGAATAAAGTCGTGAAACCCAAAACCCTACGCATAGACCAAATAAGGCCCATGAAACAAACACTTTGAAAATATAATACATGTTAGTAAAAATGAATACAACAGAAAATTTTTTTTCAAACTAGCTTTAACAACCACAAAGTTTCAGGCAAACAGACAAGGTGTCACAGAGAAAACCTGAAAACCAGGGCTTGCATTGCACAGAGGGTAACAGGTACCAGTGGTTCAAGTTGGTCATAAACATATTCACTTCATATGATCTTTTCTGCCCACTGAAGTCTCCTGAGGCTGACTTCCTGACACTAAATCTTAAAGAAACCCCCAACATAACAAATCTACCAGCTATGCCACTCCTCTGAAGTTGGAAATCCCCCCTTATTGTTCTCATTTAGCACTGAAGTAAAAATATTTCAACAACATTTTAAAATATCTGATATACAAAAGAATGCCATCTAAACTCACCTTCACTTCAATTTCAGCTGTTTGAGTTGGGATTCCACTGTCTGACACCTGCACTTGAAGACTGTATTCATCAATAGCACTACTTAATTTTGCCGCTACTTGTATAATTCCTGAATTCTGATCAATGTAAAATGCACCATTTGTATTTCCACCTTTGATGGAAAATTTAAGCAATGCATTTGTACCATCATCATCATCAGTTGCAAACACTTTGATAATGGGAGTGCCAATGGAGGCATCAACATTCACTTCAGCTTTGAACTCTGATCTAACAAACATGGGCTTGTGATCATTCACATCATCCACTTTAATCACAATGGTAAAGAGACTTTGTCTCTTGGGAGTTGCTTGATCTGTGGCTTCAATTATAAGAGTATGCTCCTTCAAATCTTCATAGTCCAGAGGCTTTGTTGTCTTGATGTTGCCAGTTAAGCTCTGGATCATGAACAATGAAATGGACTTTTGTTTGACTGAGCCCACAATGGCATACTTTACAGACCCACTGGCTCTGCCATCTCCATCAGTTGCTGTCAAATTGATGTAAAAGTCAAAGGATAATTAGCTTTCTCTTACTCGTCATTAAATGTTTGTTAATACAGCTTTCCTGAGGAGTATATGATTGTGGGCATGCAAGAGGTTATGTTTGCAAACTAACACTCTTAGGTCTGGCTTTGACAACAATTCAGATAGTGATCCCATCACATCACAACACTTTTTTTCTACAATTCCAGGTACACCAGAGGAAGACTATGATGATTAATAATAATCAGTATACATTGAAAAGTATCTGTTGGCAAACAGCAATAATTGTTACCTTCAACTTTGGTCAGTACTGATCCAATTTTGGCATCTTCTGGAATATGAACTTGATACTCTGTCATCAAGGGCACTGGTGAGTTGTCGTTGACATCCTCAACTTCAATTTCCAAAGATGTTGTTTTAGCGTTATAGTCATCAGATGCCTGGATTGTCAAAGTATAAGAACTGGCTTCTTCATGATCAAGTTTGTTGGCAATGGTTACCTCACCCCTAGCTTTGTCAATTAGGAATTTGTTTCCAATGTTTCCTGAGATAATAGAGTATGTCAAAGAGTCACCATCAGGATCATGGGCAGAAACAAGTTCCACAACAGATCCAACCTCAGCATCTTCTTTAAATGACTTCTTGTAGACCTTTTGACTGAACCGAGGTGGGTTAGAACTAGGTGGGTTCTTTGACATGCAGTACTCCATGAAAACAGGAACTGATGCAGATCTTGGGGGTACTCCACCATCTGTAACATTGACTTCAAACTCAAGGTAATCCTCACCTTGGCAGGAAAGTTTGGCAGAGATGACACCAGTTTTTGGATCAATTTTCAACTGTCCAGGACTGATTTCTGATGGATACAAAAACCCATAGGTCAGATCAGCATTGCTGCTGATATCTTTGTCCACCGCTGCAACTCTGAAGATCTCAACAGTAGTTGAAGGATCATCCTGCTTCTTAAAATAAACATCATACAAGGATTTCAAGAAGTAAGGACCATTGTCATTAGCATCAGCAACTGTCACTGGAAAAGTAATATATGCAGATTTTGGTGGGTTGTCACCATTAGACACCTTGACTTCCAGTTCATACTTATCTTGTTCTTCACGATCAAGAGATGTGGTTGTTGTAATGAGGCCACTCTTCCTATCAATGGCAAACCTACCAGCCTCATTCCCACTTTTGATAGAATAAAGCAGGTTAGACCCATCTGAACTTGGATTATGAGCTTTCACAGTCACAACACTTTCTCCTGGTGCAGCATTTTCAATGACAGATGGAAAATAAATAGCAGGGTTGAAATAAGGGGGGTCATCATTGACTGGCAGCACAGCAATCAACATTGGAATATTGGTGTGTAGTGGAGACATTTCACGGTCTTTTACCTGGATGTGCAGCCAATAATGATCACTTTCCTCACAATCAAGCATTTTTGTGGTTCTGATGATGCCATTTTCACGGCCAATTTCAAACTTATCAACTCCTGTTCCATCAATGATAAAATAGCTCTTATACCATGAGTCACTATCAAAGGCTTCTGCCTTCAGAACAGAAGTTCCAACAGGGCTGTTCTCAGACACAGTTGCCCTTAAAAGACTCACCCCAGGAAATATTGGGGCAATATTGTTTTCATTTACATCAAGAATGTTAATGTTTACATTCGCAAATGATGATAGGCGCGGTGTCCCTTTGTCACTGATTTTGACTTTCAAGTTATACACATTTTCCTGTTCATAATCCACATGGCGACGTAATCTTATCACACCACTTCCAGAATCAATCTTGAATCTTTTGAGGTTGTCCACAAAAGAAAATTCAAGTTCTCCTCCTAACCCTGTGTCTGGATCTTCTGCAGAAATTGCAGCCACAACACTCTCTGGTGGGAGGTCTTCAGGAATGGAAACATTGAAAGTTCTTGGAACTATTGCAGGTGCATTATCATTTATGTCCACCAGGTTTACAATAACCATGGCAGATACCATCCTCTGGGATGTTGGAGAGTTGTCAAATGCTTGTACTTCTATGCTGTACTTTGCGCGGTCTTCATAATCAAGTGCATAGGCAACTGACAATCGACCTGTTCTGGAATCTATTCTGAACTTCTCTCCAAAGTCATTCAACAATTTAAAATGAATTCTTCCATTTTCACCATCATCCATGTCAGTTGCATTCACTACAACAACTGTCTGTCCACGTGTGATGTTCTCTGGTATACTAACTTCATAAATGTCCCGTTCAAAGACAGGGGCATTGTCATTCACATCGGTAACATTTATATAGATGACTGTATGAGCTGTTTTACCAGGAGAGCCACAATCATTGGCAGATATGTTCAATCTGAACTTTCCCACGGTTTCTCTGTCTAGCAAAGAAGCTATGTAAAGCTCTCCAGTATGCATGTCTATATTGAATGCACTGCCAATGTTACCACTCACTATGGAGTACAAAATCATACCATTGTATCCCTGATCATCATCAGTAGCAGAGAATTTCATGATGGTTGATTTCACAGCTACATCTTCACTGACTTCAATGACAGACTTGTGCAAATGAAATCTTGGATAGTTTCTATTGGTTGGCTTGGCAGGTACTTTTTCAATTGAAGGATAAGATGGTTTGAAGTTTCCTTGTTTCCTCACATGTTCCACAGCTTTGAGGTAATGAGGAAAAACACTGCATCTTGTCTCAACATAGTTTAGAAATTCAGTAGCAGTCTGGGGTGAAACAACCATGATTTTAAGAGTTACCGGATGCTTTGACTTCAGTGCAGTATCAGTCACTGTGACATATAGAGAAAACTCTTTTTCACCACCTTGAAGAGATTTTGCAGTTTTTAACTGTCCAGTACTTGGATTGATGCTAAAAGTTTTATCTGTGTTTCCAACTAGGTCTATCCCATAGACGAGTCCTTCAGATTCACCAACATCGATGTCAACAGCTGTAAGACTGGTTAAGATGGTTCCTACTGGTGCATCTTCACTGATCTTTATAGTACACCGGAAATATTCAAACACGGGTTGATTGTCATTATTGGCCTTGATGTGGAGGTGTACATAAGTCTCTGACTCCCTTCTGAATGGCTCTCCAAAGTCTGATGCCCGTATCTTAAGGGTAATAAACTCTGGTACTCCTGCATCCCTGTCCAGCGATGTTAACGAGATAATATCTCCAGTCTCTGAATCAATGGCAAATGGAAGTGACTCCCTATTTATGATTGAGTATTGAATCTTTCCATTACTTCCACTGTCTGGATCATTTGCCCTGACTGTTTGTGGTAATTTTGTTCCAGGTCTCAAATCTTCAAAAAATTCCAGTGAATATGATGGATTTTCAAACTCTGGATCATTGTCATTTGCATCCTCAATATTAACAGAGACTCTTGCACTGGCCATTTGCTTCGACGAATCGGACTGAAAACACCACACGTCAAATTCTAATACTGGTTTTGTTTCATAGTCTAAGTGCCCTGTGGTAGTTATGAGCCCTGTTTCGCGGTCTATACGAAAGTTTTTACTGTGTCCTCCACGCAGAGTGTAATAAACTTTTGCATTGTTGCCTAAATCACCATCGTCTACAAATACACGAACGACGGAGGTGTACAACGGCGCTAATTCGGAAATGGTGGCCTCATAGAGACTTTGATTGAAAGCCGGTTTGATGTCATTAACATCTTCAATCAAAACACGTAACGTAACGGTTCCACTGCGCGGCGGGGAGCCTTTGTCAAAGGCTGTAATAACCAGTTTATAGCCGTTTGGTGCTTTTTCACGATCTAGTGGCTTCACAACATCGATCCAAAACTCGTCCGAAGCATCCTGTGAGCGTCTGATTTTAAAATGTCCCTCCATGTTTCCTGAAGTGATTCTCACTTTGTTAATTTCACCACTGTTTGAGTTATCTTGATCGGAAACCTGAATTACCGCAAAACGAATATCGCTGTTTCCTTCGATGATCTTTTCAAGCTGAAACGTCACCTTGATCTCTGGCGAAAACCTGTTCACGGGCCTTACTGTAACGGTGATATTGTGCTTTGCTTTCGCTGACTGCGCTTTTGAAGACGGCAAAGTCCGATCTCGTGCGGTCACTAGTAATCCATAGCTTCTTCTCCGTTTACCGGCCAAAGATCTCGTTACAGTTACAACCCCAGAGATTGGGTCAATAGCGAAGAAGGGGGATTTTGAAATAAAAGAGAAATAGAGCAATCCATTTGGGCCCATGTCTTCATCGTTGGCAACCACTTGAGCAACTGAAGTGTGTAGAGGAATGTCCTCCTCTACAGTCACATGTTGAAACAGACGTGAAAATTTTGGTAAATTATCATTCAAGTCTAG
The DNA here is from genome assembly GCF_964200805.1 of Pocillopora damicornis. NCBI lineage: Eukaryota > Metazoa > Cnidaria > Anthozoa > Scleractinia > Pocilloporidae > Pocillopora > Pocillopora damicornis. The sequence continues at coordinate 20,804,361 of NC_142682.1, forward strand.
GACGTTCACATTCACCTCAGTCATATCTAGTACTTCATTTGTTTCTGGATGCTGGGCTGCCACAGTGAGCAAGAAATATCCATCTTCTTCGCGATTTAGTTTTCTTTCAGCTGTAATTTCCATAAAAATGAAGTCTTCCACGCGCTTGGAACTAACAGTGAATGTCCCCTCAGCGTTCCCTTTCGTTATGTTGAATTCGACCTCAGTGTCTTCGTCGTGAGCATAAACACCCATTTTCAAGTCACATATTATTTGAGACTTTTTTGTCTCGGAAATCGTAGCTTGATATAGTCCACCACTCGTAAATTTAATGTCTTTTTCATTTTTTGAACGAAATTCCCACGAATAGGTGGGAACAGTTTCAACCACGACTGAACTGGGACGACCTTGCCGCAATCCATCGTCTCCTAAAGTTTGTGTATTGTTTTCCACCAAACTTTCCTCGATAACTCCAAGACAAACATTTAAAGAACAACAGAATAAAAGAATCGGCAGTACCACGAGTTTAAAGAGAGATCTCATCCTGGAACCTTCACCTGGATTTCAAGAAACGGCAAAAATAACATTAGAGAGAAACGATAACAACTACGAAGCAATTAGTTCCCTGTAATTTGTTTAATCGTGAGTTTTGCTTACCGTTAAACCGTTAATTCATCTATTAAATCCATCCCAGATATATTTAGTTTAGCGCTATACAACTTCAAAGCGAAGGAATGCAGTACATTTGAAAGGATACATGAGGTAAGATGCGGACATGTCGTTTATCAGTTCAAGAAACCCACCAGCATGTCTGGTGTGTTGAAAAGTAAATGAAAAATTTGTGAAATCTCTTGGGAATACTAATACACCGCAGGCCCTCAACCGACAGGAAATGTGACAACCTAATTGACACTGTCTCCATAGAAACGAGCCATTTTAATGCTAATTCAGGAAAGAATCTATATTCCTTTATTAGCAATAGTCAGTGATCTTAAAAGGTCGCATGATTAGAATTCTCTTCAACATCGTTATGTTTTCAATTATTCGAATTGAAGGCCACTCAAAGGGCACGATTTGTAATTTGTTTGTTTTTCACGCCTCGTAAATGCTGTAAATATGAACCAGATTTACAAGAATTCTATAGCTAGTGCCCAATAACTTAATGAATTGTCAATAATTGTCAGTTTACGAGAAGTCTGCGGTTTATACAGCTTGCGTGACATTCAGAATATCTTTGTTATCTATAGCCAATTATCAACTGCAGGGCTTACCCCCAAAGGATCACTTGACCACAACTGCCACAGCAGAACAAAAGAAAAACAATCAAAGTTTTCTTCTAATATCAGCTGCCGCAGATTAAACCACAAAAATTCCATTTCTAGCGTCAAGAAAGGTCATTGTGCATGCAAATCACTCCTGGACAGAGTGAATCATAGCTTACACATCGAACAAATAGATTGACCGATAACTGAAATCAGTGCCGAGAGACAAACTCGAAATTGTCTGCCCACATTTCGCGAAAAAATTATAAGAATCAGACTTTCTTTTAGGGTCTTAAACTCCCCTAACTATCACTCAAAATAAACCAGTATGAGCTCAAATTGGTTTTATAACGCGTCCCTTCACAAACTGATAGCTAGCCTACGCCATGACTAAAGCTTGGTAGAAAAAAAAAGAAAAACTGGTAGGTGTCATGTTTGTACCTCTTGAAAGAAGGTTTAACTTCGACAACAGTACGGCTATTCGTGATTAATCAACTGGAAAAACCACCAACAGTCGCAGGATGATATCAACTCTTTTGTGGAAAAAAACTGACTTCCAAATTAAGTTGCAGTCTTTTGAGATGCTCACAAATGAACAGTAATTGCGGTTTGTAAGAGACTTTTTGGGAGGATTTGAACAGATTATCATCAGAATTATGAAGGATATCACGCGATATTCGAGGTAAAGTTCCACAACTCAGTTTATCTCACAAAGGCACATCGCAACTTTGTTGATGTTATAAGGAGCCTTACATCTCTCAAGTTAGAGAAGAATATTCTCTTACAAATATAATAAACGACTACTTGAGTATTGCATGTTCTCTATATATTCCAAAAATACTTTTCCTGAGGAAATCAGATGAGTGCGGTTTTAGTATCGCTGTACGTGCGTGTTATATAGTTCAGTGCACAGCGACATCTTGTCTCACCACATCCAAACAAGAAATCAGCTAAGAATTTAAATTCCTGCCAGCTTACGTCTTAATACATGTAAAAAATCAGTACCATCTTTGCTCTTCGACCAGATTAGCTATCTTAGTTTTAAGGTGTTTTACAAATACGAAGAGTGTGACATTTGTTTCATCTGAACCGAACTAACTATCTATAAGCGCCTTAGAATAATGATCAGAGCGGTACCGCCCTCTTGTCAACGACAGCTTGCTCTTGTCTTAATTTTGAATTGTTACGATGTGAAACACGTCATTTATCTGATGTAATCATATCTAGTATTGAATTCGCGGTTCGTCTACCCGCCTTTATTAATTCAAATATTGCTAAATATGTTCGTCAAAATCAGCAAAACGTCGCTGAACATGTGTCAGCCTGATTATCTCATTGCATCCGAAAGTGCAAATCGTTCATAAATAAAATCACGAAAAGGCAAATTGATTAGTTCAAGCAGTTTCTTTAAAACTTAAGTTCTTAAGTGTGCAAATTCAAAACTTCACTTAATCAAAGGGTAACTGTTTAAACTCTGATGAGTTTGTCAGGAAGTTTTCAAACCTCGTGCACGTTTCGAAGGTCGCGGGATAAATTCTGCTTGACGCCTACCTCTTTCGAATACCTTCTAGTAACGCCCAAGAACGCGCGCATGAGAAAGGGTTACAGTGTCTGTCTAATATTCTTAACCAAATGCTGATCTGACCTGATTTATTTGTCATTATGCCAAAAGATCTTTTTCCAATTTCGTTATTATAAGTAGAACAACATTTTAGTACACAATTATTAACTTAAAACAAAATGTAGTATTCAGAACCGAATTATTCCTTTTCACGTCAAAATCACCAATTTTCCACGTTGACCAACAAACAAAAGTCGATCTTAAAAGTCATTGCCATTTCGCGACCGATGACGAAGTATTTATTACTTTGTTTTATTTTTGAACTGCTAAGTTTCTTCATGAAATATCGAATCATCCCTTCACGTGATAATCATCATGTTTAATTGCTATCTAATTGATAGCACAAAAGTTGACAGTAAAAGCCTTTTGTAAAAGTTTGCATTTCACGACAATAACAACTTCGAAAACCTTCGTGGAGTAGTTCATGACAGCACGTTTGAAACTTTAAGTAATATATTAAGACTTCACATCAAGGATATTTTCTACTTCTCCCAATACATTGATTAAAATACCAAACGATCCTTGACTGTTTGATTAAAGAGGAAAAAAACTGAATTATTTAAGAAAAAAAGATTTGGCATGGAAATTTGTTTATCTTGTAATAAACGAAGGATGATTTTACAAGAAACTTTTAAAAATCTCGGCTGATTACAGAACAGCTAAACTGATTCACTAGAAGTTTCTAATTCGTTTGAATGACTTTACTCAAAATTTTTCAATTGAATTAACTGGGTCTGGTCTGTAGCATTGAATCATTCCTTTCACGTGATATTCATTGAGTTCCCACGTGGACGGGCGAACAGAACAATGGTCAGTTGTTAAGGTCTCTCTCAAAATCTGCTATTTGACAGAAGGTGAAAAGTCTCTCGAAGTTTACACCCATTTTGAATTTCTTGTGAGAAAGTTTATAAAGTATGATAAAGCGTCAGTACCTTTAAAGAGTTCACCCATAAATTCCGGCCTCCACTTTAAGAACTTATTAAATGATTATTATAAATCAAATTTAAAAAACCTTTCCTCAACAGAATTGGAATGCTCTGCTTTCCTTGAGATGGAACAAATTATCTCCGAAATCTACGACGAAAAACGCCAGCAGATTAATGCGGCATATCATGTATAAATGGCGTGTAATTGTAGTGCAAAAAGATTTACTTGCCTTTTATTTCTTAGAAACATAAAACTTCGATGGAAATGAATAACGGTCATGGAGTGAGAGAGAGAAACTGATACAATGAAAACAAAAATTATATACTCTAATATAATAATGATTGGGTACGTTTGTCGCCACTTCGGACATCTCCAACTGTGTAAATGCATATCGTTGAGGGACAGGGTATCACGCCTCCTAACCGTCTTCAAATGAATAGAACCACTGCTTGAAATGTTTCGTGAAAGACGAAAAGTACCTTCACAACAAGGAGTCAAACTATTATTCAGAAAGATAATCAGCTCCACAGATGTTTGGCTTTTAAACAGAAGGGTAAAAACTTAACAAGTGTCTACAAGAGGAAAAAACGCCCCCAGGCTACCAGACATCCAAGCCACACTGGGAACAATTTGACTTGCCTGTTGACCTACATTTCGTAAAGCGTGGGAAAGTTTGTCTATGTTCACGCTTACATCTGAAAAATAGATCAAACTTTTAATTGGGTCTAAGTATCCCTTCCTTAGGAACCTAAAAACTTAAAGCTGGTGTTCATTTAGATGTAAGTACACACTTCTGAAAAATCAGGAATAAAGTGAAAAAAAAATTCAAGAAAAACACTGCGGATGTTTGATAAAAAGGCGTGGTATTTACAAGAAGACACATAGTTTTAAAAAAAGCTTTCAGGACAAAAAAAATTAAACATTTTAGCAAACAAATTGCGAAAAATAGTTTCAACCTTTAAAATCGTGCGGTAGCTTTATCACTGGCTCATATCCAGGTCGACAGACTCCCTTTTCAGTCACTTCCTTATCAGATAAAATATCTGTCGTCTCCTACAGAACAATCGCTTACTTATAGATGAAATCAAAACCTATGTGCAGCGCGTCTTTTTTCCAGCATATCCTTTTTGTTCATCAGATACACCGCTTTGAAAGAGACTGATTAAATCAAAGTACTTATTTCAATATCATCTACAGGTGCTATTGTTTCGTTCCTATCTAAATTCCTGCTTCTCTCGATTCGCTCTTCACCTGCCCTTATAGGGTCTGCTCTTTCGAGAGCTTTCCTAAACTAAACTTTGAATACTTTATGACACCATAAAAAATGAAAATGCCATAAGTTTTCCTACCCACGAACGGCCAGTTTTTCACCTGGATTAACCGACTTAGTGTGACGTTTACTTTATTCAACCGACCTAGCGGTTTACAAGCACTGATCAGTGCATCACCACCCTCCTGTCAACCACAGGTTCCTCACGTCTTTTTAATGTAAAGGGTTACAACAGTTTGGAACACACTATTGATCAGAGATGACAGTTTTAACTCTGTGATTTTTCTTCTCATTAACGCCTAATGATTTCGATGGTTGCGGTGTGTACATTACAAATGTAACTAACTCCCGAATAATCTGCTTTTTTTGGGAAAAAAAATACCCCCTTCTTGATTAACCTGTTAAGGACTATGCTTGTCATTACGCCAGGTGCCCGGTCAGTTTGTCAGACAAACGATCAGGCTTAAGAAGAGTTCGGATATTTCAAACCCAAATACAGAAGTTCTCTTTTAGTCAAACGAAAGAGCACAAAGGGGAATTCCCATCATGTGATAATCATCGGATTTCCAACGGGAAGAACAAGCGATGACAAGCCAAGGTCAATTGAAAATGCATTTTTCATTTCACGACTGATGTTTCATCTTTTTCAAACACGTCTAGATGAGTCTGTGGTATGTTACTAAAAGTAAGAGTCCTCTAAAATGGCTGATTTTATCTGAAGTATTTGAAAGGAGGGCTTTTTTACTATCATTTTGTAAATAATACGATATAACACGGTATTCCCGATGAAAGTAATCGAAACCAAGAGTCATTAGAAAGTCCAATCTTTTCCCTTGACATTTTCCGGCTTATCTCAAACGCGTAAAGGATGATGAAAAAATCGCATTTTATTGCTGGAAACCTACGACTGAATACAAAACAACCAAACTTACCAACAGGAGATTTTCAAGAGCTTAGATTACTTTTGTCTGGTTTTCAACTGATTAGACAATAATGATCTGACCACCGTGCAATATCTATCATCGGCGTAAGTTTGTTCATTTTTAAACTATATTTTCCGTAGAATCATCGTTCCTAGACTGCGTAACTCATCCAAAATCTCTCCTAATGCTAGAGAACAAAGTCCCTACTTTCTGGATGTGTTCTATGGAACTTAGAAGGATATAGAACTTCCGCAGGATTTATTATCAAAACTCGTTTGGGTCTGGCAGAAGTGCCTGTCCAAACTGATACATAGAAAAAGCAGTTATTCCACGATACAAAGAAATAACAGCCTACCATCAATTGAAGTTTCTTTCGTCACACATTAGACAAGTTGTTTATTAATACTTAAATATGCTGGTGATTATAAAAAATACACAAGAGTTGAGTAATCGTCTTCTTAAGAGGTAAAAGAGGTATTGGATTGAAAAGTCCAGACAGAATTTCTTTCATGAAAGAGAGCTTCTACTGATCATATACATGTGTGGTCCTACCCTCTACGAAATGGCAACAATTTTCTGCCTAAGAATAACACAAATCTCCCAAGGATATGGCGAAAAATAGAGCCTTACTGCGGGTATCAAATGCAAATTGAAAACGGCTGTTGCTAGGTGTAACACAGAATAACTTAAATATTCCACCACAACTCGAAACTCAAAAGTTAAATGGATATGAATATGATCTCAGAACAAAGGCAAAGTAGTAACACCGAGAAAAAGATATACTCAACACAATAAAAATTTGTTATATTCGTGTCCATCTGTCTCTTCCAACTGTACGTGTGAGGCAAGCCTGGAGGAGTGAAATACGATAGCAAGCCCATCACAACTGCTCAAATATACAGAAACGTTGCTTGATACGTTTCATTTAAAACACAAAGAGTATTTTACGACAAGGCAGTCAAATTCTTATTCAGAAAAATAATCAACGCATCAAATGTCTGAGCTTTCTTTACGCGGAGGATAAGGACCAAACGAGAGATAAAAAGAGAAAAAATTTAAACACCTTCAGGCCAGGCACACCAGAGGCAAGCAGCCAAAATAAAAAAGGGCTTGGGTCAAAATGATTTTATTTTATTATGCAATCATCTTTGGCCTCCTTTTGACCTATTTTCCCAAAAAGAGGAGTGGGTAAGTGATATATGCTTGTGGCTGTCATTGAAGACTGAAGCCTAACATCCATTCTTGCTAACAAATAGACCTCTCAAGGCTCACTTCTCTGCCGCGGTTAAACAAACAGTGAGAAAACTAAGCCTCTCAGGAAATAAAAGAGTAGAAACATTCAAGGGTTTGATGAAATGAAGACAGTGATATCTGGATCAATTCCAAGTCGGTGTGGCTCATTCCTCTAGATCACTTTATTAGTTCAATTATCTGTCATCTCCTGCGCAGCAATCGGTATACTGTTGAATGAAATCGACTCCAATCAAAATTCCCGAGATGAAATACGTACTCCACATATCTGGGCAGGCTTTGTTCGAAAGCAACAGCTGGAAACAGTCTTTAAGTCGTTGAAGCTTGACCAAGCTTAAGATAAGAAAGGGGAAGGGGGTCTACATCTTTGTCTCGGTCTTACGTAATACACAGATCATAGAGTCTTTTACCACTAGCCCCCCTCCTACCGCACATACCCTCCTCACATGTCTTGACACCACTGTGAATATCGCCATTGGAAATTGCCCGCCCTTTGGCTTAAGCTAACTCAATTTAAACGTTGTTGAATTTGATACATATCTATATTGTTGCATAGTGTTCGACGGATCAAGACAAAGGTTAAGGAGTAAAACATGCTCACAAATGCCATGATCATCCGTTAGAAAACTCAGTCACCCACCCTTAATTATTTCTCTATCTGTTTACTGCGATAAGAATTGCGATGAAAAGTTTCATGGATCGAGCAAAGGGAGGAGATGATTTCTACCTTCTTTGTAACTAAAACAGTGAAGATTTTCAAAGAGGAAGTTCGTGTAAAACACATAAGAGCTGCTAAAGTATTGCGGCAAACTGAGCTCTCAAGCGGTAATCTTCGAAAAATGGCCAGAATGCATAAAGCTAAGGAACTCTGGCAAGTTGGAGTAAATTCCATTCAATTTAATTTGATTTGCAGCAGGAAGCAGATGAAATGACAGTTCTTGCAAACAAGATAGATGCAAAAAAATCTCGAATATGACGGTAGGACCGCAAGTGTTACAAATTTGTTGATTGAGAGATGTGTATTAACTCCCTGTCCTCTGTGATAAGAAAACAAAAGCAATGATAACAACATCTCTAGTTCTGGAGTAACTCAAGTGAAGAAATTTTAAGAAAGTTTTTCTTTGACATTTCAACCTTAAAGTCATAAAAAATTTATAAAACCTAAGCCAGGAGAACTTAAGATTTGAGTATGAAAATGCAATACAATTCACAGAATTACGAGACGTTCAAAATTAAATAAATTACAAAACTTCAATTTGCAGGTAACGGGAGTGTTTAGGATGATCATCGTCTTCAAGACAGGGTTAGTCGCTCAATCGTTTACCATACTCCGTTAAATTTGTTAATAATTCAGACGGTTTTGATTTGCAATTTTAATACCGCAAACAAACATTGATATCGTCTTTGAATTATCTTCGTTGATGATCATATGATAAACGATAAAACCTCCAATAAAACTTTAAGATCAATTACATTACACAAGAAGAAAACTTTGTAAGGAAAACGACGGAAAACTACACCATAGTTGGCAATATCTTACCTGGAGTTTCAGCCTAGGCTTCAAGTTCGCCAGATTTTTTTTGTGCACTCGAAATTCCTCCAGTTCACCTTTAATACACGTTGTCGATCGGACAGAACAAACACCGACTCATCCGAAATACAAAAACTTGTTCACTTCGCAACAATCAGTGACATTTGTAACTGAATTCTCCAAGACTGGAGCAACATCTCCCGTAGTTAATCCGAAAATACTTTAAAAAGATTGAAAACCGTGGAATCTAAGCATTTGTGAACCTCTGGTAAAGCAGACCGTGGATCGAGGACTGTGTAAAAGAATCTGAACAGTTGAAAGGGACAACTTAATTGTTATATCATGAATATGTACGACGTAAAGTTTATGACCTCAAGCTACAACACGACGAAAGATCGGTTGTTAATTTGTGAGATTGAGCCGTCAGACATCAATCATTCTTTGTCAAAGGAAACCTCCTGGAAATAATGATTGGTGAATCTCTTCATTCGCGTCAAGGGGAGCGTGTGATCATAAAATGCTTGGTACTAACGAAAGAAGACATTGAAGGAAAGCTTAGCTAACAAGAGATATTGTTTTCGTCCACCATAAAAAATCTACATCGGTAGAATACATTGAATCGAGTGATAATAAAGGTAATTAGAATTATTTTAAGAGGGCGCGGCAAAGGAAAGAATTTGTTAGTGATTAATTTAAAATACATTAGCATAACAATGTTTGTAGCGTTCTTTTATCGCCAGAGCCGGTTTTTTCTTATGAATAATCTCTCGCATTCTTCTGGTCTTAGTCAAACAGTGATAAAAGGGGAGATTAGTGAGTCAGTCGGCTCGTTAAACTGGGTTAAAGGAACAAAATAGTAGGTCACGTCCACAACATTGAAATTCGCCGAAAAAACAAAAGAAAAGAACTTAACGATTGAGAACAATGAAATCTGGAGAGGGGAGGCCAATATTTTAGACCTGACTTCTACTAGAAATTTAAGAAAGAGCTCCTTCCTGAACTGAAACTTCTTAAGGATTGTAATTATTAAACTTGTTCTGAATGGTTTTATACTACCAAGGCGATTGTGTTGGTGATTAACAGATATCCTTAAGCATCCCATATGAATGAACTTTTAGAGGTTGACAGGCTGACCGAGTCTCAAACAATATCATGTCATTTTCGATTTGTTCTCTTTATGTTCTTTCTCCACACAAAGGAAATATCATAAGATATCATATAAAGGAGTACGCTCTGTTTGTCCACCAAATGTCACAAAATGTACACTTCGAGGTCTTTTTAATAGTTCTTTGCACTTTTGTAAAGAACTCGACGTTGGCGGCATTGAATTGAAAGTTCCGGTTAGGTTTGTCAATAACTTAAAACAAAGCAGTGTTTTTCTCAGTAAAAAAGGGGTCCTTGCTGAATAAATATGAGGTCAACTTCATCAACGCATATCGTTTTCCACTGAGGTTTAGAGAAAAATGCCGTCCTTAGAGTCTTTGACACACAACACCGATGTCCTCAAGTCACATCGGACAAGTAACAATCAAATGATTAGCATACGAAAAACTTTTGCCGACCACTTTACTTAGCACAACAATCTTGAACAAACAAATCGCGTCCAATTTTAGGATAACAATTCTACTAGACGCCGAAAATAGCGGAGCACCACGAGTCAATGTTATGGCAGAGAGCGCTATAAATCGCTTCGATCATGTTACATACACCAGATAATACACGTTTACTTGTACAAAATAACTCAACAGTTCTTATCTTGAACATTGTAATAGTAAACATCAGTATAGACATATCCCTCTAATAAAACTGATTAACGGTCTGATTTAGCTTTCACATGTGTAGGAACCATGTTGCGCATTGTATGAATAACCAATTTGTCTGACGAGTTTCCGCCATAAGCCCGGGTCGGAAATTTGCGTGGTAATTGCCTGCTTTCATTTTTAAAATTCTATTTCATCGTAAATCAATTAATACTCTTAACGTGGTCAAGGAGTCCATGTGGGAATGAAACTGAGACGAAAATTTCGATCTTAAGATGTACCAAAAATACGTCAAACTAGAGTCAGTAATAATAGACATAATGCGTAATGAAAAAAAAGGAATTCGATAAGTAGTCTTTATGAGCATTCAAACTACTATAAAATTACAGGGCAGGTTAACGAGCGCTGGTTAACTGTTCAAGTCCGACGGATCGCAACAATTACTCGTCAGGAAATTCAGTTATCAGAGTTGAACATTTCTTTAGCTGATTTAGTCCTCATGGGCTACAACAACAAATAAAAGAGCTGAGTCACTTACCTTTAGCGATTACAAACTGTTTTCTCGAAGGATTGTCGTTAAGAACAGCTCATCACTTGAAATTCGTGACCGCTTCAATCGCTCTGTTCCCCACACAATAGAAATAGAAGATCAAATGCTTGTTTCGCCGGCTTGACAAACTTTTGTCGCTTGAAATGAAAATTTTATCGGACGGAATCACGTTGAGTTCCAAAGTAGTTAACACTCACTTCAGTACACAGAAACCTGCCGCACGAAGCGATAACGGGTTTCCTATTGAAGCTGAGACACTTATTCACAGGAAAAAAATGTGGCTGATAGCTTGTATAAATTACAAGACGCTTGGTCAGCGAGTCTTAACAAACAATGGATGAGTGGGTACACAAAGTATGCCTAATGACCTCGAGACAAAGAACCAGCCACGCTCGCCTTCGTAATTCAAACAGGTTGAATACTTTTGAATCTTGCGGTAGGTAACTTCCGGTGAGAAAAGCAAACTAGTTCCGGTGAGAAAACAATCGGCATAAACTTGCAAGGTGCACCGACATAGTTTGAGTTTGGATGGATAACTCACATATGCCTACTATTGCATCATTGCTAAAATACTCTTATCTTTCTTCTCTGGAAGATCTGCATAATATTTTCACTTCGTGAGAAATTTAGACTTGCTCAGCTTTCGCTGTCTTACGGTTGGAACGCGGTCTGGACAATGTACAAATATCGGTAGCTTTTTTCAAAACAATGAAACTATAGCGGCGCTTGTCCACCACTAGCTGGACCGCACAAAATCCACTGATCAATACAACGTACCGCACCAAACTTCTTTGGGAACGCCTTCTTCTTTATTATTGTATAATACCGTGAAACTAAAAATTGATTTAAGAAATTAGGGACACGCAAATAGATTAAGAAATGCTTCAGATAAATCAAACTTACATTATTGCCGGATCTAGCGAGAGTTGATATCGATTGAACCTTTCCTTCCTTTCCTTTACTAAATTATTTTCTTACGAGCACGAGTGCTTACCAAAAACTGATCAAAGGGCCTTTTATCAAATATATTGAATTACACCTAAGAGCGCGTGACGAGCCACCTAGTATGACTTTAAAGATTTAACCAAAAGATTTAACCAAAGATTTAACCTAATCAAACAATGAACAGAAACTCGTGCTACAGGGGCACTTACAGAAACTAGGAAATTTCCGTGCTCTTTTTAACCAAACATTGGCCGCTATGAACTCGTGATTGTGATGTGATTCGTTCGAAGGGATTATTTTCAATCTAAAAAAAGTCTCAGGTCAGAGTGGGGCCTTGTCAGACGTGTGTCAGGCATCATTTCGCACGCTAGGTTTCCTGTTATGGCCCAATTATGGCTCTGGGCTCACGCGGATTTCGGAATTGCGCGCGCGCGTACAGAACTTCATCAAAAGAAATCCAGCTGGGATATTTTTTAAACATTACGTTGTACACATGTTTTCGTTTTGATGTGGTTGCGCAAGCATGTCTCGAAGGCGTTGAAGATGAAGGTGTTCTTTATCGAAGTCAGAGGGAGTATCTTCACTCAAACCCTTCCTCTCCTCCTCCTCTGTCTCTTTCCTAGTCTCTACCCCTCTCTCTTCTCCTCACTTCCTTAACACTGTCTCCGGAGCGAAACAGAGACTAACAAAGGTGGTATTTCTGTCACATGGCGCATAAACTTATGTTGAAAAAACAAGTAAGTTTCATAGTAAAAGGGAATTTCCGTGAACAGTTGTCCCTTTGTCAACGTGTGTTGGAAATAACGGTTTAAATTTTAGCTTGAATACATCTCAATTAGGTAAGTTTTGGAAGACTCAACAAATAAAGGATGTTTACGTCAGTGCATCCGCCCCCTGCTTACAAACAAATCCAGACAAAACTCCATTCATTTTGAGGTTACAAAAAAAAACCAGAGTCAACCGCTTTTAACCGAAGTATTCTCCGATTGGTAGAATTTCAAGGACCTGACCCCGTTTGGATCGTTTTGTTTGGATCATAAAAAAAAAATCAAGGGAAGTGACTTCCTTTGATTTTGTTTTTATGATCCAAACACCTAGGTAACAAGCATGAAATTCGGCCGGACAGAAAAGATGAGCGCGTGTGGTGAGAACCATCTAGCTGTGCGAGGTTCTCGATTGAGCGGATAAGACAAAGTGTAAATAAGTAAAAGGGATGTACACGGAATGAAAAGGGTTTAGATGAGTGCTGCCTATTCATCACATTCCGAGTTCCACAAAAAGGAAAGGCCTGAAATTTATGCTAGTTAGACCTAAGATTTTGAACTCCTGTAGCTTTCAGCAGTCTTGCCCCGTGACCGAGCCCCAAAGTTACAAAAAACTAGAACTTACCTTAATTGGGCTGATTTTCTTGTTTACATTCCAAGATAATTCGTGCTGACTGAAGGCTGACTTTAGGCTAAATATAACGATAGGCATGGCTAACCATGCAGATATATTATTTTAGAACCTTCTGTCTAGGCTTATTAACGAAATCTAATTACAAAAATAGGATATTATGATGGTAGGCAGACGTCACGATTACATATTCTTCGCAAGGATTTTCTTGTTGTTACCATAATTTTGGTTTTACGGCGACTCTGCTCTGATTAAGAACAACGCAGCGAGTTCATGATAAATGATGAAAGAGACCTGCACGATGAGAATTACAACTTCGGAATTTTGTTAGTCATTACGATACTAGACGATTTGACATTAGAACGCAAATGTATTTCAAATCTTAAAGTTTTACCCAGTTTATAAGGTAGTATTAAGATAAACCTTATTTGAGCCCAGGAGAACTTATAATCGCTGTTGTTGACTGACTCTAGTCAGACAACTCGATCCAATCTAGATGGTTCTACCAGCCGTCATGCCGCCGTTTTAGGTCGAAAAACCTTCGACAAAAGAGCATTTTCCTTCATGTCTTAAAATGTTTCAGCTAATATACATGAACACCAAGAGGATGGCGCCAGATTATTTAGGATCAAGTTTTGATCTTAGCAACATTCACGAAGGTAATTCTTACACTTTACCTAAACCACTAACTCAGCCAACTAACAAGCTCTAAGCTTCCATAGCCCTACCCTGATTATTTGTTTAGAAGAAGTCTGAGCATGGTAGAAATGGGTCGGGAAGCAGCGGACATACGATTTAATTCAGCACATAATGTAATTTAGTCATCACAGTTTGAAATACAGTAAAAGAATAGCAGCCTTAATATTCTGAGGTTCTCTTGATTTATAATCATAGAGAGGGGGGGGGGGGTGACTTGATATTCAGTCCACTGAAATAAACTAAAGATTGTCATGGAATAGCGGATGCCGTGTGATAATTAACAATGTAATCCGTTCTTCTATTCACTGTAGCGCCTTATTATAACAAATAGTATTGAATTCACACGGCAATTTGTCATTGGTATCCGTTCGCGACCGAATATCAATTGACACCAGTCATAAACATACAGCTCAATACCAAAAATAAAGCCTGACCAATATAGTTCAGACCTGATGAAGTGCCTCTTAACTTCGTTATATATGGTATGTCTGCGGCAGAGAGAGGGTATATTTGTATGAAGAGAACGAAAGTCATTTTTCACAAACCTGTGAAGAATAAAATTATCTAAATTACGTTTGTGTGGTGCTCCTTCAGTGAGAGGGGTCGAGAAATCTGCGCTTTTGTGTAGCAGTCGAAAGAGTAACTGAAAAGCTTGTTCCCAGTGGTTTCTCTTTATTTTGACGTCATTTCGTTGAACGTTAAGATTGTAGATAATGAAAACTGTAATCCGAAATTTTTTGAAAAACAGTGATCATCTATTTCGTGAAAGTCGGAACAATGGAAGATCGTGAATGCAGATTTGTCTTTATAGTATCTCTACCGGTATTATCTGTGTTCTGGAAGTGTAGAAATCAGTAAAATAAAAGGACAGTTGCTTTATTGAACCAAAATGACATATTTAGAGA